>NC_085012.1:2826648-2846648 GCF_963854185.1 Sardina pilchardus
TGTCGGTATGTTTATGTTTTTGTTAATCAATATCAAAAGCCAAAATATATCAAAGGCCATACATTACATAAGCCTAATGCGTAGATTATTTTCAAAGGGAAATATGAAGAACATCGGTCATGTTGTTATTAATGTAACAAGAGGTGGCAGAATTTGCCAAATTGATTAGCTGTGATCAAAAGTAGCAGTGGTATTAAAAATGTGTAGCTGTGTGAGGCGTGTATTGATAATCCTATTGGCCCATTCTGAGCCCTATTAGCCCATTATCTTCCTCTCTTCCTGAGCCCCTCTCTTCCTCTCTTCCTAAACTGTTCCCTTCCTCTCATCCTGAGCCGCTCTCTTCCTCTCTTCCTCTCTTCCTAAGCCGTTCTCTTCCTCTCTTCCTCTCTTCCTCTCTTCCTTAGCTGTTCTCTTCCTCTCTTCCTGAGCTGTTCTCTTCCTCTCTTCCTCTCTTCCTTAGCTGTTCTCTTCCTCTCTTCCTGAGCCGTTCTCTTCCTCTCTTCCTCTCTTCCTTAGCTGTTCTCTTCCTCTCTTCCTGAGCCGTTCTCTTCCTCTCTTCCTCTCTTCCTAAGCCGTTCTCTTCCTCTCTTCCTCTCTTCCTCTCTTCCTTAGCCGTTCTCTTCCTCTCTTCCTCTCTTCCTTAGCTGTTCTCTTCCTCTCTTCCTGAGCCGTTCTCTTCCTCTCTTCCTCTCTTCCTTAGCTGTTCTCTTCCTCTCTTCCTGAGCCGTTCTCTTCCTCTCTTCCTCTCTTCCTCTCTTCCTTAGCTGTTCTCTTCCTCTCTTCCTGAGCCGTTCTCTTCCTCTCTTCCTCTCTTCCTAAGCCGTTCTCTTCCTCTCTTCCTCTCTTCCTCTCTTCCTGAGCCATTCTCTTCCTCTCTTCCTAAACTGTTCCCTTCCTCTCTTCCTGAGCCGTTCTCTTCCTCTCTTCCTCTCTTCCTGAGCCGTTCTCTTCCTCTCTTCCTCTCTTCCTGAGCCGTTCTCTTCTTCTCTCTCCACTTCCGCTCCAGAACAAGTACAGAGAGGAGGGCAGGAAGGAGGCGTCCACGTCTCTCTACTCTGTTCTGCCAGAGACGCTGGAGACACAACACGCCAGAGAGGCCTCAGAACTGCAGAGTGAGGTATCTGACACACACATACACACACACACACACGCCAGAGAGGCCTCAGAACTGCAGAGTGAGGTATCTGACACACACATACACACACACACACACGCCAGAGAGGCCTCAGAACTGCAGAGTGAGGTATCTGACACACACATACACACACACACACACACCAGAGAGGCCTCAGAGCTGCAGAGTGAGGTATCTCACACACACACACACACACACACACACACACCAGAGAGGCCTCAGAGCTGCAGAGTTAGGTATCTGACACACACACACACACACACACACACACACACACACCAGAGAGGCATCAGAGCTGTAGAGTGAGGTGGGAGAGTGGCGATCGCTCCTTTATTATCTCGTGGCCATGAGATCCAGACAGCTTTCTTACTTTTGACACTTTTATCCTTGAAAGCATGCAGTGCAAATGAATATAACAGGATGTTTATGCTGGTGTGGCTGTCTTCCAGACCAAGTACAAAGAGGCTGGCAAGAAGGAAGCCCGCACGTCTCTGTACGCCCATCTGCCAGAGACCAATGAGATCCAGCATGCCAAAGAGGTGTCCCAGCTACAGAGCGAGGTACATTCACTAATGCAGGCAGACGCCAAGCACAGCACATGACTATCACACACACACACACAAGACATGACTATCCAGGACATGACTATCACACATTACATAACATGACTATATTACACATTACAGCACATGACTATCACACATTATAACACAGGACATGACTATCACACATTATAACACAGGACATGACTATCACACATTACACAGCACGTGTGTACACACAACATGACTATCACACATTACAGCACATGACTATCACCCATTACACAGGACATGACTATCACACATTACACAGCACATGACTATTACACATTACACAGGACATGACTATCACACATTACAGCACATGACTATCACACATTATAACACAGGACATGACTATCACACATTACAGGACAGGACTATCACACATTATATCACAGGACATGACTATCACACATTACAGGACATGACTATCACACATTACAGCACATGACTATCACACAATACAGGACGTGACTATCACATATTATATCACAGGACATGACTATCACACATTACAGGATATGACTATCACCCATTACAGCACATGACTATCACACAATACAGGACGTGACTATCACACATTACAGGACATGACTATCACACATTACAGCACATGACTATATTACACATTACAGCACATGACTATCACACATTACAGGACATGACTATCACACATTACAGCACATGACTATCACACAAGACAGGACATGACTATTACACATTATAACACAGGACATGACTATCACACATTACAGGACATGACTATCACACATTACAGCACATGACTATCACACAATACAGGACATGACTATCACACATTACAAGACATGACTATTACACATTACAGCACATGACCATCACACATTACAGCACATGACTATCACACATTACACAGGACATGACTATCACACATTACACAGGACATGACTATTGCACATTACAGGACATGACTATCACACATTACAGCACATGACTATATTGCACATTACAGCACATGACTATCACACAAGACAGGACATGACTATCACACATTACACAGGACATGACTATCACACATTACAGCACATGACTATTACACATTACAGCACATGACTATCACACAATACAGGACGTGACTATCACACATTACACAGGACATGACTATTGCACATTATAGCACATGACTATTACACATTACAGCACATGACTATTACACATTACAGGACATGACTATCACACATTGCAGGACATGACTATCACACGTAACACAGCACCCTCAGACGACGGCTCCTCTCTCTGTCCCCCGCAGGTCAAGTACAAAGAGGGTCGGAGGGGCACCTGCTCCTCCCTCTACTCCCAGCTGGCCGACACCGCCGAGATCCAGTTCGCACGGGAGATGACCGAGATGCTGAGTGAGGTGATGGCAGGCCACACACGCACACACGTACACACACACACACAAACACACACACACACACACACACACACACACACACACACACACTCACACACATATACATACAGTATCATCATGAGGTATTATGTGTGTATATGCAGAGTTCTGTCACCATGCTATTTCTCCACGTGCCATTAGAGGCATGAGCTATTACAATGTACGTATCGTCATGGAGATTATTACAATATACGTATATCTTATCAGGTCATTGAGATTATTACAATATACGTATATCATATCAGCTCATGAGGTTATTACAATATACGTATATCTAATCAGCTCATGTCGATTATTTCAAGATTTTGATCAAAGATATACGTAACACTGCATTTTTGCTGGAGTCCTTTTATCAATAGCTACTTATATCCCACGCATTGTTCACATACTGTAATAGTCAACTAGGGCTGCTTATTCATTCTCAGCCAAAGTTTGTGCTTGTATTCATCCTCATCAACAGATGGGGGTTGTGTGTGGTGTGTGTGGTGTGTCGTTACTGTAAAGGTGGCTGTGCAGTCACTGTATATAACTGGTCACTGTATACCACACTCTGAGTGGTCACTGTACAACACACTCTGAGTGGTCACTGTACAACACACTCTGAGTGGTCAGTGTACAACACACTCTGAGTGGTCAGTGTATAACACACTCTGAGTGGTCAGTGTACAACACACTCTGAGTGGTCAGTGTACAACACACTCTGAGTGGTCACTGTACAACACACTCTGAGTGGTCACTGTACAACACACTCTGAGTGGTCAGTGTACAACACACTCTGAGTGGTCACTGTACAACACACTCTGAGTGGTCAGTGTACAACACACTCTGAGTGGTCACTGTACAACACACTCTGAGTGGTCACTGTACAACACACTCTGAGTGGTCACTGTACAACACACTCTGAGTGGTCACTGTACAACACACTCTGAGTGGTCAGTGTACAACACACTCTGAGTGGTCACTGTACAACACACTCTGAGTGGTCACTGTACAACACACTCTGAGTGGTCAGTGTATAACACACTCTGAGTGGTCAGTGTATAACACACTCTGAGTGGTCACTGTACAACACACTCTGAGTGGTCAGTGTATACCACACTCTGAGTGGTCAGTGTACAACACACTCTGAGTGGTCAGTGTACAACACACTCTGAGTGGTCACTGTACAACACACTCTGAGTGGTCAGTGTATAACACACTCTGAGTGGTCACTGTACAACACACTCTGAGTGGTCAGTGTACAACACACTCTGAGTGGTCAGTGTACAACACACTCTGAGTGGTCAGTGTACAACACACTCTGAGTGGTCAGTGTACAACACACTCTGAGTGGTCACTGTACAACACACTCTGAGTGGTCAGTGTATAACACACTCTGTCCACTCCTTTCAGAACAAGTACAAGGAGAACGGCAGGAAGAGCGTCTCCAACAGCGTCTACTCCCAGCTGGCCGACACGACAGACATCCAGTTCGCCAAAGCCATCGCTGAACTGACCAATGAGGTATGTCCACAGTGTGGCCAAAATAGCCAATCACATCACAAGACTTCAAATGAACAAGAACATTGTGATTCTGGAACATCCATACAAAATGACTCGGCCTACATGCTTGAGCATTATGTCATGGCATTTCAAAATCAGATGTCATGTCCGTCCATTATGATGTTGCACATGCCACGTACAGTACACAGTATACATAAATACATTACTAATACAGTCACTTAAGGCACATTTCTACTGATTGTTAGATGTCATAAGTATGTGGGAAATATGCAAATTTGGGAATCTATCTTTAACTCTATGACTAAAGTCTTGATGGCATTTGTTTAGATATGCAAATGGTTCTTTCATTAGATTTCCAAATGTTTCCATGATTCTGAATCATTCAGTTGTACATTTCCTGGAACGTTGTGTGTTTCCTGTTTCTCTGGGTTTCAGAGGAAGTACAAAGAGGCGGGCAAGAAGGGCGTCAACAGCTGCCTCTATTCCCGTCTTCCTGAAACGCTGGACACCCTGCATGCCAAAGAAGTGTCCACGCTACTCAGCGAGGTAATGCTACGGCCACCGCAGCGTTCTAGAGTGCAGTGATACCGCGTGTCTAATGTTCTAATGGTTCTATCACTGTATATATATACATACAGTATATATATATATATCAATAATGTATGACAGCCCAGGTAGCAGCTAATTCTTAGGCGGATTTGGCCCAGGTGTGGCACACTTAACATATCTCAAACGTAACATTAACACTTCCCATATCTCAAGCTTAACATTAACACTTCCCATATCTCAAGCTTAACATTAACACTTCCCATATCTCAAGCTTAACATTAACACTTCCCATATCTCAAGCTTAACATTAACACTTCCCATATCTCAAGCTTAACATTAGCACTTCCCATATCCCAAGCTTAAAGGGATATTCCGCCATTTGTGGAATTACGCTCATTTTCCACCTTCCCTCGAGCAAAACAATCGATATTTACCTTGTTCCCGTTCATCCAGCCATTCTGTGAGTCTGGCGATACAACTTTTAGCTTCAGCCTAGCATAGATCATTGAATCGGATTAGACCATTAGCTTCTCGCCTGCTAGCTTCATGTTTAAAAGTGACTAATATTTCTGGTAATTTTCCCATTTAAAACGTGTGTCCTCTCAAGTTAGAAAGTGCAATAAGACCAACTGAAAATGAACCCTGCCGTTTTTCTAGGCTGATTTGACATGGAACTACATTCTCATCTGGCGTAATAATCAAGGCAACTTGCAGCTACTGGCACTACTACTGCTTGATGTCTATGGGGACTATTTTCAGATGCTGCGTACGATATCACTGCGCCTATGGTATGTTTGCAAGTTGCCTTGATTATTACGCCAGATGAGAGTGTAGTTCCATGTCAAATCAGCCTAGAAAAACGCCAGGTTTCATTTTCAGTTGGTCTTATTGCACTTTCTAACTTGAGAGGAGACACGTTTTAATTGGGAAAATTATCAGAAATCTTAGTCACTTTTAAACATGAAGCTAGCAGGCGAGAAGCTAATGGTCTAATCCGATTCAGTGATCTATGCTAGGCTGAAGCTAAAAGTTGTATCGCCAGACTCACAGAATGGCTGGATGAACGGGAACAAGGTAAATATCGATTGTTTTGCTCGAGGGGAGGTGGAAAATGAGCGTATTTCCAAAAATGGCGGAATATCCCTTTAACATTAACACTTCCCATATCTCAAGCTTAACATTAACACTTCCCATATCTCAAGCTTAAAGGGATATTCCGCCATTTTTGGAAATACGCTCAATTTACACCTTCCCTCGAGCAAAACAATCGATATTTACCTTGTTCCCGTTCATCCAGCCATTCTGTGAGTCTGGCGATACAACTTTTAGCTTCAGCCTAGCATAGATCATTGAATCGGATTAGACCATTAGCTTCTCGCCTGCTAGCTTCATGTTTAAAAGTGACTAAGATTTCTGGTAATTTTCCCATTTAAAACGTGTCTCCTCTCAAGTTAGAAAGTGCAATAAGACCAACTGAAAATGAAACCTGGCGTTTTTCTAGGCTGATTTGACATGGAACTACACTCTCATCTGGCGTAATAATCAAGGCAACTTGCAGCTACTGGCACTACTACTGCTTGTTGTCTATGGGGACTATTTTCAGATGCTGTGTAAGATATCACTGCGCCTATGGTACGTTTGCAAGTTGCCTTGATTATTACGCCAGATGAGAGTGTAGTTCCATGTCAAATCAGCCTAGAAAAACGCCAGGTTTCATTTTCAGTTGGTCTTATTGCACTTTCTAACTTGAGAGGAGACACGTTTTAAATGGGAAAATTACCAGAAATCTTAGTCACTTTTAAACATGAAGCTAGCAGGCGAGAAGCTAATGGTCTAATCCGATTCAATGATCTATGCTAGGCTGAAGCTAAAAGTTGTATCGCCAGACTCACAGAATGGCTGAATGAACGGGAACAAGGTAAATATCGATTGTTTTGCTCGAGGGGGGGTGGAAAATTAGCGTATTTCCAAAAATGGCGGAATATCCCTTTAACATTAACACTTCCCATATCTCAAGCTTAACATTAACACTTCCCATATCTCAAGCTTAACATTAACACTTCCCATTTCTCAAACTTCCCCACAGCTACTTTCCTCTAACAGCATGGTCAGAGCTTGAGGAACTCGGAGGCCTCTTGTGTCTCTCCTCCCGTGAGCTCGCTGATGTGCCTAATCCGCTCTGCTGCAGGTGAGCTCAGAGTACTGGGGTGCTGGGGTGGCTCTGTTTTAGAGCAGGTCTCCAGCACTCACACCTCCTGGGTAGTAGATTCTGCAAAGCGGATAAGCAGCTTTATAGTTCAGTTGGGTATACAGCGCAGAATATCAGCGCTTAGGGATCACGGAGGGAGTCGAACAATATTAATACTTCCCGTAATATCCCTACATTGGCGCTTGGTTCATATTAGCTCCCATAGTGAGGTGAAGCCTGGGCCATGGTGTCCCCAGCTGCCCTGTGTCCAGACTGATGCCCTGGCTATGCTGATCTCCCCGGGGGAAGGGGGGGGGTGTGATTTGTGGGTGACGGCGGCACACCCCGGGGGGTCTGCAAGCAGGCTTTGGTTTAATCCAGCTGGACAAATGAATGTCAACACAGAGACTGCTACTATTTAACCCCCTAAGAGCATTACTGATCCGATGTCCAGTCCTGTGTGCTCACCACATATAGATAGTGGCTTTTTGGGGTCACCACGAGATCGTGTGTGAGGAAAGGAAGGAAGGGGGCGGGGCAAAGGTTTGATTGGGTTCAAACACCCAATAGAGAGACCTTCAGAACAGTGTGGCCTGCTAAATGAACATGCACATTAACAATTAATAAAAAAGAAAAAAGGTGCCATACTCATAGGTATCAATTAGTTTCAAGTGAATTGGTGCAGGATGCAGTATTCCTGCAGGGATTAAATACATATTCCATAAATCTCATAAAAAACATAAATGTCATAATTGAGAAATGAGCATCATGAGTACTTTAGCTAAAGACGTGAGGATTGAGCACTGGGGCGTCTCATTCATCTTTTCACAGCTGACAGTCACTCTTTGAAGGTGCTATGTGGATTTCAAATGTAATAGCAACAGAATGTAAAGAGATAAACCAGCCAGTGACGTGCCAGCACAACACCCTTCTACTACCACCATTACCACGTGGGCCGCCATATTGAACACAACACCCTTCTACCACCACCATTACCATGTGGGCCGCCATATTGAACACAACACCCCTCTACCACCATTACCATGTGGCCCGCCATATTGAACACAACACAAGTCATTAAAGGAGCACTGTGTGCTACAGAATATCCACATAACTCCCTGAAGCTCATACATCGACACTCAGTTTTCATTTTACTATCAAGAGACCCCAAAGGAAACTGATATGAATGTCTTAGATATCTATTAAAACCTTTAGTTGATGAGTTCAAAAAAGTGTAGTCGTTAAGTTATAAACAAACGAATTATTCAGCCTAAGTGGTAAATCTGCCTTCCATATTTGACATGTTTTTTGTTCTCACAAAGATCAAGTACAAAGAGGACAAGAAGGACAACACATCCAGCGTGTATCACCTGATGCCGGAGACTATGGCCACACAGTTGGCCAAAGAGCTTTCAGACATTCAGAGTGAGGTGAATCTCCCTACTAGGCCTACTCCAATCTCTCTCTCTCTCTCTCTCTCTCTCTCTCTCTCTCTCTCTCTCTCTCTCTGTTTCTCTAGTTAGTGAACACACAATAGGTGTAACAAGATACAAAGAGAAAGGTTCCAAAAGATATGTAGTTTCCTAGATATTTAATAAAAGATAATTTAGCAGTTTTTAACTGTTGTGTTAGTTGTGTTATGTAGTTGTGATGTATAGTTGTGCTTGTGATATATAGTTGTGTTATGTAGTTGTGATGTATAATTGTGTTATGTAGTTGTGATGTATAGTTGTGTTATGTAGTTGTGATGTATAGTTGTGTGTATAGTTGTGTGTATAGTTGTTATGTAGTTGTGATATACTGTATAGTTGTGATGTAGTTGTGATATACTGTATAGTTGTGATGTATAGTTGTGTTATGTAGTTGTGATGTATAGTTGTGTGTATAGTTGTTATGTAGTTGTGATATACTGTATAGTCGTGATGTATAGTTGTGTTATGTAGTTGTGATGTATGGTTGTGATGTAGTTGTGCTTGTGATACAGTATATAGTTGTGTTATGTAGTTGTGATGTATAGTTGTGATGTATAGTTGTGCTTGTGATCTCGTGTGTGCAGGTGAGGTACAAGGAGAAGGGCAAGAACACCTCCACCAGCATCTACTCCCAGCTCCCTGAAACCACGGAGACGCAGCTCGCCAAGCAGATGTCTGATCTCCAGAGTGAGGTACTGGAAGGCCCTCCTCCATAAGAGCTCCCGTTAGCTCATACAGATGTCTGAACTCCAGAGTGAGGTACTGTACTGTAAGGCCCTCCTTCATAAGAGCTCCCGTTAGCTCATACAGATGTCTGAACTCCAGAGTGAGGTACTGTAAGCAGAGACACTTATATATGAGGAGACACTGCACTGGAAAAATCGCCCATTGAAAAGCATGGGGTAACTTCGTAACGCGAAAGATGGCGGTTGTTTACACCGGTTGGCTATGGTTTGCACGTCCCGCCTCTTCCAGTGCCGTTGCTCCAATCATTTCGCCGATCCTTGGCGGTCACGCTTTTTGAAAGCTGCGTCGTGAAGAACAGAGCATGCGCAGTCCAAAATTACCAGTAAGAAAAAGGCTTTTAAAGCGTTAATTTGATACAAAACCACCAAACCTTTTCAGCGATTTTAGTCAGATTTTCATCGCGATTTCAAACATGTGATTTTTATGTCTCTTACACCTCGGAACACGGACATCCAGCTCTCTCCCCATTCATTTAGATAGAGCCTGGTCTTGTTCCGGTCAAAGTCGCTGCCCGACCCCATGGCCAATATGGCTGCCGAGTGACGTGACTTGCTTTAAAAAGACTTTGCTGTAAGGCCCTCCCCCATAAGAGCTCCCGTTAGCTCATACAGATGTCTGAACTCCAGAGTGAGGTACTGTAAGGCCCTCCTCCATAAGAGCTCCCGTTAGCTCATACAGATGTCTGAACTCCAGAGTGAGGTACTGTAAGGCCCTCGTCCATAAGAGCTCCCGTTAGCTCATACAGATGTCTGAACTCCAGAGTGAGGTACTGTAAGGCCCTCCTCCATACGAGCTCCCGTTAGCTCATACAGATGTCTGAACTCCAGAGTGAGGTACTGTAAGGCCCTCCTCCATACGAGCTCCCGTTAGCTCATACAGATGTCTGATCTCCAGAGTGAGGTACTGTAAGGCCCTCCTCCATAAGAGCTCCCGTTAGCTCATACAGATGTTTACAGCCGGGCTGCGCTGGGTGCGCAAATGACTAGTTTTAGAAGATCGGTCTCATTTGTTCAAATGTAGCCGCCACTATCACATCTAGAGCAGCAAGTTCCATTGATTATTGTGGAGGCTAATTGTTGCGCTACACACTCCCTGAATGGAGTGCTGCAGTGTGTAAGTTCACACAGTGTGTCTACTCTGATGCTGAGCAGAAGAGATGGTGTGTGTCTGTCTCAGTCCAAATACAGAGAGGCGGGAAAGAAAGAGGCATCCAGTGCTCTCTACCACCAGATGCCCGAGACACTGGAGACCCAGCACGCTAAAGAGGCTGCTAACTTACTGAGCGACGTGAGTAGCCTACCTTACAGCAGTACACACACTCATGATATCTTACAGCAGTACACACACTCATGATACCTTACAGCAGTACACACACTCATGATACCTTACAGCGGTACACACACTCATGATACCTTACAGCGGTACACACTTACTGAGTACCTCACAGCAGTACACACACTCATGATATCTTACAGTAGTACACACTTACTGAGTACCTTACAGCAGTACACACACTCATGATACCTTACAGCAGTACACACACTCATGATACCTCACAGCAGTACACACACTCATGATACCTTACAGCAGTACACACACTCATGATACCTCACAGCAGTACACACACTCATGATACCTTACAGCGGTACACACTTACTGAGTACCTCACAGCAGTACACACACTCATGATATCTTACAGTAGTACACACTTACTGAGTACCTCACAGCAGTACACACACTCATGATATCTTACAGTAGTACACACTTACTGAGTACCTTACAGCAGTACACACACTCATGATACCTTACAGCAGTACACACACTCATGATACCTTACAGCGGTACACACACTCATGATATCTTACAGCAGTACACACACTCATGATATCTTACAGCAGTACACACTTACTGAGTACGTTACAGCACGCTAAAGAGGCTGCTAACTTACTGAGCGACGTGAGTACCTCACAGCAGTACACACCCATGTGGGGTCCACTATACTTACTCCTTACTCCTTACCCATTACTCTCTAATGAAGTGTTCTGTGGATTATCCAGAATGAAGTGTGGTATCTGACCTCTTTAATGAGCGCGAGTTTGACCCCTTCAGCTCAAGTACAGAGAGGCGGGAAAGAAGGAGACGTCCAGCTCGCTCTACTCCCTCATGCCGGACACGGCGCAGACCCAGTTCGCCCGCGAGATGACCGACCTGCAGAGCGAGGTCAGGAGCATCACAAGCAGGGTCATAGAATTCCTGGAATATCATGGAATTTTTGGAATATCTTGGAATTTCAATCTAGTCTATTCCAGACACAGGAAGTCAGGGAAATGTATAATGTTGGGGGACAAAGACAGAAAATATCTGGGATTTTAGTTACAGCAGTTTAAAATGTACTTGCCAAAGAACATTACAGTAATACAAACATGTTCCCATGCACCATTGGTGTTTACTGGGTTATAAGCGTTTTCCATTGCTGCTTGCTTGAGTGGTTGTGGTCAGCCCCTATGTCTATGGTCAGCCCTGCTTTGCATTCCCACTGCCCATTCATTCATTTCCTGCTCTAAAACAGCTCAAAGGTTCTAGAGTGCTATGTGGCTTCTAACGCTCCTTTCATTATATAGTAGCTCATGGAAATTCAGGGATTTTCACCTGGGAAAGTAAGCAGGAAGTCAGGGAAAAGTCTTGAGTAACCAATCAAATTGGGTCATGTTGATGACAGAGTATTATATCGTATTTGATCATTTTGTGACAAAATGTTGAATCGAATCTGATTATTTCGATGATAGAGTATGGAATCGAATTTGATTATTTTGGTGAGTATTGAATTGAAGGGACAAACACAACCACTGGTATTTGTTCTGATATCAAGTCATGCAGGTCCATGAAAGACTGGAAGTGGTAGAGGTGGATTTCCATGCTAACAGACTGCCATTTTGTGTTGCGTGGTGAGGACAGATCTCCACCGCTGCCATGCTAACAGACTGCCTGTGTGTGTGTGTGTGTGTGTGTGTGTGTGTGTGTGTGTGTGTGTGTGTGTGTGTGTGTGTGTGTGTGTGTGTGTGTGTGTGTGTGTGTGTGTGTGTGTGTGTGTGTGTGTGTGTGTGTGTGTGTGTGCGTGCGTGCGTGCGTGCGTGCGTGCGTGCGTGCGTGCGTGCGTGCGTGCGTGTGTGTCCCTCCGTCAGAACAAGTACAAAGAGAGCGGCAAGAAGAGCAGCAGCACCAGCGTCTACTCACAGCTCCCACAGACAACAGAGACGCAGTTCGCCAAAGCCGTGTCCCAGCTGCAGAGTGAGGTGGGGGAACACACACACACACACACACACACACACACACACACACACACACCACTCTCCAAAGCCGTGTCCCAGCTGCAGAGTGAGGTGGGGGAACACACACACACACACACACACACACACACACACACACACACACACACACACACACACACACCACTCTCCAAAGCCGTGTCCCAGCTGCAGAGTGAGGTGGGGGAACACACACACACACACACACACACACACCACTCTCCAAAGCCGTGTCCCAGCTGCAGAGTGAGGTGGGGGAACACACACACACACACACACACACACACACACACACACACACACACACCACTCGCCAAAGCCGTGTCCCAGCTGCAGAGTGAGGTGGGGGAACACACACACACACACACACACACACACACACACACACACACACACACACACACCACTCTCCAAAGCCGTGTCCCAGCTGCAGAGTGAGGTGGGGGAACACACACACACACACACACACACACACACACACACACACACCACTCTCCAAAGCCGTGTCCCAGCTGCAGAGTGAGGTGGGTGAACACTGCACACAGCATCAGTCACATACACACACACACACACACACACACACACACACCACTCTCCAAAGCCGTGTCCCAGCTGCAGAGTGAGGTGGGTGAACACTGCACACAGCATCAGTCACACACACACACACACACACACACACACACACACACACACACACACCACTCTCCAAAGCCGTGTCCCAGCTGCAGAGTGAGGTGGGTGAACACTGCACACAGCATCAGTCACACACACACACACACACACACACACACCACTCTCCAGCAACACACAGCATCAGTCACACACACACACACACACACCACTCTCCAGCAACACACAGTATCAGTCACACACACACCACTCTCCAGCAACACACACTAACCTGCACACAGCATCAGTCACACAGTCACACACCACTCTTCATCAACACACACCAACCTGCACACAGCATCAGTCACACACACACCACTCTCCAGCAACACACACCAACCTGCACACAGAATCAGTCACACACACACCACTCTTCATCAACACACACCAACCTGCACACAGCATCAGTCACACACACACCACTCTCCAGCAACACACACCAACCTGCACACAGCATCAGTCACACACACACCACTCTTCATCAACACACACCAACCTGCACACAGCATCAGTCACACACACACCACTCTTCATCAACACACACTAACCTGCAGTATTCTCGGATATTAGGAAGCAGGTTCCCATGGTTGTTAACTACTGAATTGTATCTACTATGAGAGGAGTTTTGGCTTCCCTGACCTACTTTCCTAGTGTGTGTGTGTGTGTAGGTGTGTGTGTGTGTGTGTGTGTGTGTGTGTGTGTGTGTGTGTGTGTGTAAGATAGTGAATGGCCATGACTGTGAGCTCACAGGCAGCATAGAGCATCAACAGCTGAATGGCTGGTGACTTCACAGCATGCTCTAAACAGGAGGGCTTTCACGCACAGCAGAGAGCCTGGGCCGTGCCTCTGATGTCATCCACTTGACTGTGTTTGTTGTTTGTTGTTTTGTCTTTGTTTTGTTTTTTCCAGAGCAAATACAAAGAGGCGGGGAAGCAGCAGACTTCCACCACACTGTACCACGGACTGCCACACACCCTGGAGACCCAGCACGCCAAAGAAGCCTACCAGCTGCAGAGTGAGGTATGGGGGCATCCTAACTCATATGGGGGCATCCTAACTCATATGGGGGCATCCTAACTCATATGGGGGCATCCTAACTCTAATATGGGGGCATCCTAACTCATATGGGGGCATCTTAACTCATATGGGGGCATCCTAACTCTAATATGGGGGCATCCTAACTCATATGGGGGCATCCTAACTCATATAGAAACATGCTGCAGAGTGAGGTATGGGGGCATTCTAACATCCTAACTTACATATGGGGCGTCCTAACTCAAGTAGAAATCTTCTATCCTCACATCCTAACTCACATAGTTAGCGTGTCCAGGGTGATGAACAGCTCCTCTTAACTGGAATAGAAACCTTTTAAACTTCTGTCTGATTATGTGTATCTGGAAATATGTCCTTTTGTGCTATGTGCATATGCCTTTATGTTTATCTCTCTCCCTCTCTCTTTCACCCTTTCTCTCACCCTTTCTCTCTCTCTGTCTCTTTCACATGCTGTCTCTCTTTCATCTCTCTCTCCCCCTTTCTTTCTCTCTCTCTCTCTCTCTCTCTCTCCCTCTCTCTGTCTGTCTGTGTCTGGGGTTTGTGCTCTAATCATTAAACTAATGGCTGAGTCTGTAGCTGCTGATCTTCTGGCGTGTGTAGCTCTGACGCTCTCTCACTGCACCCTCTGGTTCCTCTCCAGCTCAGGTACAAAGAGGGAGGCAAGAAGGAGATCTCGTCCACCCTCCACTCACAGCTTCCTGAGACGCCCGAGACCCAGTTTGCCAAACAGCAGTCGGAGCAGCGCAGCGAGGTAGACGCTTCACACGATTACTCTGATGCGTAGACGCTTCACACGATTACTCTGATGCAGCTCTGCCAGAGAGAAAGCTTCTGGCCTCGCACAGTGAATGCAAGCGATTCCAGTCCAAAAGAAGAAACAAGATGAATGCAGAGCGAACAGTGGAAGCGCTTCCCAAATTAAAGCACTTCAAAATGAGATTATTTTCACTCCAGTGAATAATGAGTCATTTTCTACCATAGCGTGTAGTTCAGCTGCAGAAACAGACTCAGAAATGTTCCGTGCCTTTAGATACACAGCCAGAATGTGGCATGCAAAAATAACTGCAAGACAAATCTGCCAAGACAAACATAACAGTGTGTTTCAGAGTCATACCATTGTAGTCCTTTATGTCTAAGATAAGGACACAAGCATACACTGCAGGTTGTATTGGGATGCATCCTATGACAGCAGGTTGTATTGGGATGTATATTAAGACAGCAGGTTGTATTGGGATGCTTTGTAAGACAAGAACACAAGCGTTACACAGCAGGTTGTATTGGGATGTATCGTAAGACAACAGGTAGTATTGGGATGTATCGTAAGATAGCAGGTAGTATTGGGATGTATCGTAAGACAGCACATGATGGTGCAGGTCTAATCTTTCCTTTTGTTTCCTTCTCCCTACTGTCTCCCCTCTCCTAACAGGTGAAGTATAAAGAAGACATGAAGGACAACTCCATCAATCTCTACTCCTACCTGCCAGAGACAATTGAGACCAAGTTTGCTAAGGAGATGTCTGAGATGCATAGTGAGGTACCATAGCACGCACACACACACACACACACACACACACACACACACACACACACACACACACACACACACACACACACACACCACTCTCCAAAGCCGTGTCCCAGCTGCAGAGTGAGGTGGGTGAACACTGCACACAGCATCAGTCACACACACACACACACACACACACACACACACACACACACACACACACACACACACACACACACACACACACAGATTGCCTTTTTTAAATAGGATAGCATGATTATGCATGTATGCGTAAATAAGCTTGTGTCCGTCAGATGGTCAGCATGGGGTTTGGTTGTGGGTGGGTTCTGTAGGTGGGAGGAGCCCAGGGACTGGTTCTGTACTTTTGGATCTGGTTGGAGTTGCAAAATTAAAACAGTTGTTCACCAAAAAAGTGTTCACCCTGTTGGGTGTCACTCGTGCTTTACATGAAATAGCCAAATAATGCATGAAATAGCCATAGCTGTATGATTATGTAACGTTTCATCTCATGTTGAGGGAGTTTTACTCTTTAATGAATTCTCTTGTTCTGTCCTCAGGCGAAGTACAAAGAGGCGGGGAAGAAGCAGGCGTCGAGCGCTCTCTACCACCAGCTCCCAGAAACACTGGAGACGCAGCACGCCAAGGAGGCCTACCAGCTACAGAGTGAGGTGAGGGCGACTGTGTGTGTGTGTGTGTGTGTGTGTGTGTGTGTGTGTGTGTGTGTGAAGTAAGAAGATGTGTAAAGAGTATTCACAAACAGCTACATGAAAATGATGAAGGAGTATGGCTGGTAAACACCACTAGCTCCAATTGAGTAGCGTTAACACATCTCTGGCATTCTCACTACACCCATGCCATGAAATTAGGAGTCAGGACATTTGAATTTGCCCTTTGCTGGGATACTGTACATTACTGTAGCTAAATGAACCTGGTTGCTATTTTGAACATTCATAGCTGTATATGCGCTTGGCTTCCCCCGACTGTGAATTGAATGAAAACATGGGATGATTTTGTCTTACTTTGGTCCTGTTGTGTTTTTGTCTTGTTCTGTCCCATGAGGGAGAGTTGTGCTGTAAAACTCTTAATAAACACTACATGACAGAAAAGAGAAGCATGTGATAAGAGCAGGGTGCTCTTCTGGTCCACAGGTGGTGTAGAACAGGTGGTGTATAATAAACAGGGTACTTCTCTGGCCCACAGGTGGTGTATAATAAACTAGGTGCTGCTCTGGCCCACAGGTGGTGTATAATAAACTAGGTGCTGCTGCTCTGGCCCACAGGTGGTGTATAATAAACTAGGTGCTGCTCTGGCCCACAGGTGGTGTATAATAAACAGGGTACTTCTCTGGCCCACAGGTGGTGTATAATAAACGTGCTCTTCTGGTCCACAGGTGGTGTATAATAAACGTGCTCTTCTGGTCCACAGGTGGTGTATAATAAAGGTGCTCTTCTGGTCCACAGGTGGTGTATAATAAACGTGCTCTTCTGGCCCACAGGTGGTGTATAATAAACTAGGTGCTGCTCTGGCCCACAGGTGGTGTATAATAAAGGTGCTCTTCTGGTCCACAGGTGGTGTATAATAAACGTGCTCTTCTGGTCCACAGGTGGTGTATAAGGGCGTAAAGGGCGACTTCTCCGGCTCCACCTACACACAGCTCCCTGATACACTAGCGACCCACTTCGCCAGAGAGATGACAGAGATGCAGAGTGAGGTAAACACACACACACACACACACACACACACACACACACACACACACACACACTGTCCTTATCACAAGTATACAAACCATGACATGGTATTTATCTACTGCACAAAGATGTACACACACACACACACACACACACACACACACACACACACACACACGTCTACATGAAGTGCACTATTGTATGTATGCAATGTTTGTATTAATTGATTTGTATTTTTTGCACAGCTATGCCAATTTGTATTGCACAATGTTAGCTTCACACAGATGTTCCATTAAGTTGTGTGTGTGTGTGTGTGTGTGTTCAGAACAAGTATAAGGAACAAGGGAAAAGGGAGATGAGCACCAGTATCTACTCCCAGCTGCCAGAGACCAAAGAGACCCAGTTTGTCAAAGCCGTGACAGAGGTGGTGTCAGAGGTGAGCGACCAGCTACAGACCACAGACATGCTACAGTACTGACCCAGAGACCACAGACAGGCTACTGCACCGACCCCCATCACAGACCACAGACATGCTACTGCACTGACCCCCATCACAGACCACAGACAGGCTACTGCACCGACCCCTATCACAGACCACAGACAGGCTACTGCACCGACCCCAATCACAGACCACAGACAGGCTACTGCACTGACCCCCATCACAGACCACAGACAGGCTACTGCACTGACCCCATCACAGACCACAGACAGGCTACTGCACTGACCCCATCACAGACCACAGACAGGCTACTGCACTGACCCCATCACAGACCACAGACAGGCTACAGTACTGACCACCATCACAGACCACAGACAGGCTACTGCACTGACGCTATCACAGACCACAGACAGGCTACTGCACTGACCCCCATCACAGACCACAGACATGCTACTGCACTGACCCCATCACAGACAGGCTACAGTACTGACCCCCATCACAGACCACAGACAGGCTACTGCACTGACTCCCATCACAGACAGGCTACTGCACTGACCCCATCACAGACCACAGACATGCTACTGCACTGACCCCCATCACAGACCACAGACATGCTACTGCACTGACCCCCATCACAGACCACAGACAGGCTACAGTACTGTTTTATTCTGACCAATGATCTGTTTTATTATGATTCTCATTGTCCGGTCATATGTCATGTTCTTGGTTTGGTTTGCTTTACGTCAGTCTGATTAAGCCTGGCTCCTCGTTGGCTTTGAATATTAATTTCCATCTGTTTTGTTTCAGGCCAAATATAAAAAAGCCGGTCAAAACAAGATGGCTGCGTCTCAGTACTCCGTCATGCCCGAGACTCTGGAGACCCAGCATGCTAAACATGTGTCTGAGCTTCAGAGTGAGGTGTGTTTTTCTCTCTCGTTCTCTCCCTCCTCTTAGACTCTCACTCACTCACACACACACACACACACACACACACACTCACACACACACACACACTCACATACACACACACACACACACACACACACACACACACACACACACACACACACTCTGCGCTTGATAACTGGTGTGATGGTGCCTGTGTTGTCCAGCTGAAGTACAAGGAGGACGGGAAGAGAGAGAGGTCCCACTGCCTCTACTTCCTCATGCCAGAGACGGCACAGACCCAGCTGGCCAAGGACATCATGGAGGTCCAGAGCGACGTGAGTGGGCCTGGCGCTCAGTGTGGAGACGGACAGGAAAGGGTTAACGTGTAGTGTGGAGTCGGACAGGAAAGGGTTAAAGTATGGTGTGGAGACAGGAAAGGGTTAAAGTATAGTGTGGAGTCGGACAGGAAAGGGTTAAAGTGGAGTATGGAGACAGGAAAGGGTTAACGTGTAGTGTGGAGACGGACAGGAAAGGGTTAAAGTATAGTGTGGAGACGGACAGGAAAGGGTTAAAGTGGAGTATGGAGACAGGACAGGAAAGGGTTCAAGTGGAGTATGGAGACAGGAAAGGGTTAACGTGTAGTGTGGACACGGACAGGAAAGGGTTAAAGTTGAGTATGTAGACAGGACAGGAAAGGGTTAAAGTGGAGTATGGAGACAGGAAAGGGTTAAAGTGGATTTAAAACCTAATCAGAGTCTTAATATCTGAAGGAACTCTCTCTCTTCATGGCTACTGTTGAATGAATATGTAGCCCATC
>NC_085012.1:2851648-2874148 GCF_963854185.1 Sardina pilchardus
CACACACACACACACCACTCTCCAAAGCCGTGTCCCAGCTGCAGAGTGAGGTGGGGGAACACACACACACACACACACACACACACACACACACACCACTCTCCAAAGCCGTGTCCCAGCTGCAGAGTGAGGTGGGTGATGCAACACTTCACCTCGCACAGCGTTGTTTACACCAGACGCTTTCATCTCCGGGATGTGACGGCGCGCTAAAAGGGAATATTTCATCATAACGCCATCATTACCTGCACCGGCTTGGAGTCAAAACGATGATATTTGTTTCATTTGTATTGAGTTACAAAAGGTGCTTCAAGTGCACATCACAAAACTAAAGGCTCTAAGTGTTGTGCAACAGGAATCCTTTGCAGGTGTAATGGGATTGGTTGGGGCTGTGAGGAGTTACTCAGATGTGAGAGCTGATTACTGCAGGTATCATCAGGGTGTTCTGGATCAGAAGACTGGAGTTAGAATGGCTGTTAGAGAAGCATCAGGGTGTTCTGGATCAGAAGACTGGAGTAAGAATGGCTGTTAGAGAGGCATCAGGGTGTTCTGGAGTCTATAGTGCCATATGAGGACTGGGGTTAGGATCGCTGTCAGAGAGGCAGGTTAAATGTACAATGTCAATGATGTAGCAACAATCTACTTTTCTAATATTATATATACATATGTAATTATTCACTGTATTGTGATGTTTGTGCTGTAGTTATTTGCTGTTATATATGGCTAGTGTTGTGATGTTTGCGCTGTAGTTATTTGCTGTTATATATGGCTAGTGTTGTGATGTTTGCGCTGTAGTTATTTGCTGTTATATATGGCTAGTGTTGTGATGTTTGCGCTGTAGTTATTTGCTGTTATATATGGCTAGTGTTGTGATGTTTGCGCTGTAGTTATTTGCTGTTATATATGGCTAGTGTTGTGATGTTTGCGCTGTAGTTATTTGTTGTTATATATGGCTAGTGTTGTGATGTTTGCGCTGTAGTTATTTGCTGTTATATATGGCTAGTGTTGTGATGTTTGCGCTGTAGTTATTTGCTGTTATATATGGCTAGTGTTGTGATGTTTGCGCTGTAGTTATTTGCTGTTATACAGTATATGGCTAGTATTGTGATGTTTGCGCTGTAGTTATTTGCTGTTATATATGGCTAGTGTTGTGATGTTTGCGCTGTAGTTATTTGCTGTTATATATGGCTAGTGTTGTGATGTTTGCGCTGTAGTTATTTGTTGTTATATATGGCTAGTGAGGTGATGTTTGCGCTGTAGTTATTTGCTGTTATATATGGCTAGTGTTGTGATGTTTGCGCTGTAGCTATTTGCTGTTATATATGGCTAGTGTTGTGATGTTTGCGCTGTAGTTATTTGCTGTTATATATGGCTAGTGTTGTGATGTTTGTGCCGTAGCTATTTGCTGTTATATATGGCTAGTGTTGTGATGTTTGTGCTGTAGTTATTTGCTGTTATATATGGCTAGTGTTGTGATGTTTTGCTGTGTCAGTGATAACTGCCATCCCTTTGCCAGACCAAATACAGGGCGGCGGGTAAGAAGCAGGCGTCCAGCTCTCTCTACCACCAGCTGCCGGAGACGCTGGAGACTAAACACGCCAAAGAAGCCTACGATCTTCGGAGTGAGGTGAGCCCAACGCAGTAAAACACATTTCACAGCACACAACACATATCACTCATCCCACAGCACACAGCACACAACACACAGCACACAACACACAGCACACATCACACAGCACACAACACACAACACATCACACAGCACACAGCACACAGCACACAACACACAACACACAACACACAGCACACATCACACAGCACACAATACACAACACACAACACATATCACTCATCCCACAGCACACAGCACACAACACACAGCACACAACACACAGCACACATCACACAGCACACAATACACAACGCACAACACATCACACAGCACACAGCACACAGCACACAACACATCACAGAGCACACATCACACAGCACACACAACACATCACAGAGCACACATCACACAGCACACACAACACATCACGAAGCACACACAACACATCACACAGCACACAACACACCACACATCACACAACACACAATACACAACGCACAACACATCACACAGCACACAGCACACAGCACACAACACACAACACATCACAGAGCACACATCACACAACACACAGCACACAGCACACAGCACACAACACACAACACATCACAGAGCACACATCACACAACACACACAACACATAGCACACAGCACACATCCCACAACACACACCATACAACACACATCACACAGCACACACAACACATCACACAGCACACACAACACATCACACAGCACACACAACACATCACACAGCACACACAACACATCACACACAGCACACAACACATCACGAAGCACACACAACACATCACACAGCACACAACACACCACACATCACACAACACACAACACATCACACAGCACACATCCCACAACACACAACACATCCCACAACACACAACACACATCACACAGCACACAACACATAACACACAACACACAACACACAACACAGCACACATCCCACAACACACAACACACATCACACAGCACACAACACATAACACATAACACACAACACACAACACACAACACACAACACAGCACACATCCCACAACACACAACACATCACACAGCACACAACACACATCACACACAGCACACAACACATCACACATCACACATCACACATCACACACAGCACACAACACATCACACATCACCCAGCACACAACACACATCCCACAACACACATCCCACAACACACATCCTACAACACACACCCCACATCACCCAGCACACAACACATCACACAACACACAACACACAACACATCACACAACACACACCACATCACACAACACACACCCCACATCACCCAGCACACAACACACAATCTGTCTGCTTTACGGATTGGAACTCACTGTGCAATTTGGTAATTAGAGTGAAAAGTAACAGTGCACTCCAACATTTTATTCTTATACTGTGACCTGAAAAATACCGTACAGAAAAGTAGTCCTAGTCCAGTCCAGCGTTTCATGTCTACTCCAGTGACCTGATGAGTACGGCGTGACGTTACGGCGTGATTTCTGTCTCCAGATAAAGTACAAGGAGGGCGGGAAGAAGGAAGCAGCCTCCTCCCTCTACTCACAGCTGCCAGAGACGGCACAGACGCAGCTCGCCAGGGAGCTCTGCGACATCTACAGCGAGGTACTTTAGAACTCTCATCTACAGCGAGGTACTTTAGAACTCTCATCTACAGCGAGGTACTTTAGAACTCTCATCTACAGCGAGGTACTTTAGAACTCTCATCTACAGTGAGGTACTTTAGAACTCTCTCTCATCTACAGTGAGGTACTTTAGAACTATCATCTATAGCCAGGTACTTTAGATCTCTCTCTCATCTACAGTGAGGTACTTTAGAACTCTCATCTACAGTGAGGTACTTTAGAACTCTCATCTACAGCGAGGTACTTTAGAACTCTCATCTATAGCCAGGTACTTTAGATCTCTCTCTCATCTACAGTGAGGTACTTTAGAACTCTCATCTACAGTGAGGTACTTTAGAACTCTCATCTACAGCGAGGTACTTTAGAACTCTCATCTACAGTGAGGTACTTTAGAACTCTCATCTACAGTGAGGTACTTTAGAACTCTCATCTATAGCCAGGTACTTTAGATCTCTCTCTCATCTACAGCGAGGTACTTTAGAACTCTCATCTACAGCGAGGTACTTTAGAACTCTCATCTACAGTGAGGTACTTTAGAACTCTCATCTACAGTGAGGTACTTTAGAACTCTCATCTATAGCCAGGTACTTTAGATCTCTCTCTCATCTACAGTGAGGTACTTTAGATCTCCCAACCTCTACAGTGAGGTTCCTTAGATAATTTCTCATCTACATTGAGGTTCTTTAGAACATCATTTACAGTGAGGTTCTTTAGAACTCTCATCTACAGTGAGGTTCTTTAGATCTCCCTGATGTCTTAACACTGAGCACATGCTGATGATGTGTTGTCCTGCAGGTCAAATACAAAGAGGGCGGGAAGAAAGAGATTTCCTCCAATCTCTACTCTCTGCTCCCTGAGACTGCCGAGACCCAGTTCGCCAAGCAGCAGTCTGAGCTCCAGAGCGAGGTAGCACCCAGCCTCCATCTCTGGGAATATACATGATACAGTATCATACTGTGCTATGCTAGATAATACAGTATTATGTTGTGCTATGCTACATAATACAGTATCATGTTGTGCTATGCTATATAATACAGTATCATACTGTGCTATGCTACATAATACAGTATTATACTGTGCTATGCTACATACAGTATCATGTTGTGTTATGCTACATAATACAGTATCATGTTGTGCTATGCTACATAATACAGTATACTGTGCTATGCTACACAATACAGTATCATGTTGTGCTATGCTACACATGAATTCTAAGTATCAGAAATAGAATGTTTTGGTGTTCTATGTGTGCTTGTTCCACTCTGTCCTTTGAGAAAAACAAAAACAACAACAAAATGAAAAGAGTGGAACCAATGCCAGTTTCAGAGCGACGCCAAAAATGACTCCCCCTTGTCTGTGCTCTCATTTTTGGAGACGTTTCTTTGTACTCCCTCCAGGTTAAGTACAAAAGAGAGACCCAGTCGGAGCTGCCCAACTGCCTGTACGCCCTGCTGCCTCAGACCAGTGAGACCCAGTTTGCTAAAGAACTGGCCGAGTCACTGAGTGAGGTGGGGCCCTGCCCGCTGTGTGCTAACGGCTAACCGCTAACCGTGTGACTGACCACTTCATCCAGAGCCATGCAGAGAATGTTAGCATTATCCTGTCATGACAAACTAGCATTAGCTAATCAACAATCACACACCAGCTTGCATCTTTCTCCCGGTTAGGAAGATCCCTGCAGCACATGTTTCTGAACTAGGTGTCCAGACTAATCAAATGGTCTGCTCGTTTCAGTTGGATTCATGTTGTTTCCAGCATCATTTTATCCTAACTTCCTAGCTTTTAGAAAAGGCTCGTCCAGACACTGTAGGCAGCATCACTTTATCCTAACTTCCTACCTTTTAGAAAAGGCTCGTCCAGACACTGTAGGCAGGATTATTTGATTTCCACCAATTTGCATTACTCATAAGAAGTGGTCTCAGTGCAAAAACATTGATTTATGTGATGTATTAAAATGCTAAAAGCTGCATGTAGGCTGGGCCAGTGCCCAGACCTCAGAGACTGTGTGTAGTGTTAGCTCATACTGTGGTATAGTGCCTGGAAGACCTGTGTGGTTTTCGTCTTTCCCTCTCTCTCTCTCTCTCTCCCTCCCTCTCTCTCTCTCTCTCTCCTCCCTCTCTCTCTCTCCCTTTCTGTACCACCACCTCTCTCTCCTCCCTCTCTCTCTCTGTTCCCCCATCTCTCTCCCTCCCTCTCTCCCTCATCCTCATCAGTCACACCTTCTCTCTGAATAGCCTCCTTATCTGTAGCCTCTGGCCATCTGGTTCAGGGAGCAGGCTAGTCACACCGCTAGAATTACAACTCCTCACCGCTGATGGCATTTCAGTTTTATTAATCCATCAAGCAGAAGTATTACCTTTACGCATCTAACTTTACAGTGGAGATCAGAAGTATTACCTGTACACATCTAGTAAAGTGCATTAGGGTGTGAAACTAATCCTTGAATTGAGGACTGCACAGACTTCTTGTTGTGGTCATTATTGTGGTGGTTTGATGTACTAACTAAGCTTGTTGATTTAGATATTGTGTATGCGCGCACGTGTGTGTGTGTGTGTGTGTGTGTGTGTGTGTGTGTGTGTGTGTTTAACTCAGACTAAGGTGATTCTATTTGAATCTCTCAGCGCTTGTACAAAGAGGAGGGGAAGAAACAGGCCGCCACATCTCTCTACTCCGTCCTGCCAGAGACCTTAGAGACACAACACGCCAGAGAGGCCGCCGAACTGCTGAGTGAGGTATCTGACACACACACATACACACGCACACACACACACACACACACACACACACAAACACACGCGCACACACACACACACACACACACACACACACACACACACACCTGATGAGTCCTGTTGTGTTCCAGCACCTATGTAAGGAGAGTGGTAAACACACACACACACACACACACACACACACACACACACACCTTATGAGTCCTGTTGTGTTCCAGCACCTGTATAAGGAGAGTGGTAAGCGAGGCCTCTCAGCGTCTCTCTACTCCCAGCTGCCCCAGACCATCGACACCCAGTTTGCCGCCATCGTCTCCGACCTGCAGAGTGACGTAAGACTTTCCAGAACTTTCTCTGAAGTGTCCAGCAGCCTGTGGTTGCATGTTACATGGGAAATGATTTTAAGAGTAATGGTCAACTGTTTGATGCCACTTCCGCTAAAAGTAAAGAGATGGTCAGACTGAGAGAGTGCACTCCCACAACGATGATGTGGTGATGATGGTGATGATGGTGGTGATGATGGTGATGATGATGATGATGTTGATGATGATGATGGTTGTCTTATGATGATTATGATAGTGATGATGATGATGGTGGTGATGATGGTTGTCTGATGATGATGATGGTGGTGGTGGTGGTCATGATGATGATGGTGATGGTGGTGGTCTCTGTAGAACAAGTATAGAGGAGGTGATGATGATGATGATGGTGATGATGATGATGATGATGATGATGATGATGATGATGATGATGATGATGATGATGATGATGATGATGATGATGATGATGATGATGGTGGTGGTGGTGGTGGTCTCTGCAGAACAAGTATGAAGAGGAGGTGATTGTGGTGATGATGATGATGATGATGATGGTGGTGGTGGTGGTGATGATGATGATGATGATGATGATGATGATGATGATGATGATGATGATGATGATGATGATGATGATGGTGGTGGCGGTGGCGGTGGTGGTCTCTGCAGAACAAGTATAAAGAAGAGGGCAAGAAGAGCATCGGCAGCTGTATCTACTCCCAGCTCCCAGACACCACCGAGATCACATTCGCTAAAGCCGTCTCCGAGCTTCAGAGCGAGGTGCGTCCCCTCAGATATCTCACCACACCCCCTCATCTCATTAACATATCTCACCACACCCTCTCATATCATTAACATATCATTAACATATCTCACCACACCCCCTCATCTCATTAGATATCTCACCACACCCCCTCATCTCATTAACATATCTCACCACACCCCTCTGTTTCATTGCGCATCATCATGTCCAGCCTCTCACATTGTGTCGTCATGACGCACGGTTCACCAGTCAGTGCCCGCTGGAGTGCCAGTTCAGTGTCTAATCACACACTTCACTTGTCCACACAATGCTCCTCTCTCTCCCTCTCTCTCTCTCTCTCTTTCTCTTACTGCCCCTCTCTGTCTCTCTCTCTCCCTCTTTTTCTCTGTGCCTCTCTCTCTCCCTTTTTCTCTCTCCCTCCCTCTCTCCTTCAGTGAGTCTGGGTGCCTGTGAGAGTCTTACGTAAATGTCGACACACTTCTGAAGGCCGTGACCATTAGACTGTCTCTAATGTCGCTTCCTCTTCTGGGGGGAATTTCCACATAAAGGCCCCGCCACACACACACACACTGTCTCTTTCTCTCTAACACACACGCTCACACACACACACACACACACACACACACACACACACACACTGTCTCTCTCTCTCTAACTCACGCGCACACACACACACACACACACACACACACACACACACACACACACTCACCTCTGTTGTTGTATGTTTCAGAGCAAGTACAAAGAGGCGGGGAAGAAGGAGATCGGCAGCTCTCTGTACTCGCTGCTGCCTGAGACTCTGGAGACGCAGCACGCCAAGGAGGCCGGACAGCTCCTCAGTCAGGTACAGTCACACACACACACACACCAGAACACACCAGCTCCTCAGTCAGGTACAGTCACACACCAGAACACACCAGCTCCTCAGCCAGGTACAGTCACACACCAGAACACACCAGCTCCTCAGTCAGGTACAGTCACACACCAGAACACACCAGCTCCTCAGTCAGGTACAGTCACACACCAGAACACACCAGCTCCTCAGTCAGGTACAGTCACACACCAGAACACACCAGCTCCTCAGCCAGGTACAGTCACACACCAGAACACACCAGCTCCTCAGCCAGGTACAGTCACACACCAGAACACACCAGCTCCTCAGTCAGGTACAGTCACACCGCAACACACACTCCTCAGTCAGGTACAGTCACACACCAGAACACACCAGCTCCTCAGCCAGTACAGTCACACACCAGAACACACCAGCTCCTCAATCAGGTACAGTCACACAGCACACACACCAGCTCCTCAGCCAGGTACAGTCACACAGCACACACACCAGCTCCTCAGTCAGGTACAGTCACACACCAGAACACACCAGCTCCTCAGCCAGGTGCAGTCACACACCAGAACACACCAGCTCCTCAGCCAGGTACAGTCACACACACACACACACCAGCTCCTCAGCCAGGTACAGTCACACACCAGAACACACCAGCTCCTCAGCCAGGTACAGTCACACACACACACACACCAGCTCCTCAGCCAGGTACAGTCACACACACACACACACCAGCTCCTCAGTCAGGTACAGTCACACACCAGAACACACCAGCTCCTCAGCCAGGTACAGTCACACAGACACAGCGCAACACACCAGCTCCTCAGCCAGGTACAGTCACACACCAGAACACACCAGCTCCTCAGTCAGGTACAGTCACACACCAGAACACACCAGCTCCTCAGCCAGGTAGTCAGTCACACAGCGCCGCGCCGCAACACACACTGCACAGTTCCTCAGAGAGGTACAGTCACACAGCAACACACCGCAACACACCAGAACACACTGCAACACACACTGCACAGCTCCACAGCGAGGTACAGGAGCACAGCAACACACCGCAACACACAGCCAGCTCCTCAGCGAGGTACAGTAACACAGCACACCACACCCCGCAACACCCCGCAACACACAGGAGGTCGGTCAACTCCTCAGCGAGGTAGAGTAACACAGCAACACACCGCAACACACAGTGCACAGACCATACAAACGAATTGGGCCCATTGTTGCAGTGATACCAACTGATTGGGCTAAGGGGCACACAATGTTTGATGAACTGCACAAGGTATTTGTTGTTACACTCTTTACTGAGCATTTGGAATCACCACATATAATTATGCACACATTTTCACATAAAGGAGTCACAGCCCTTAGTGTGTGTGTGTGTGTGTGTGTGTGTGTGTGTGTGGTATTATACTGTATGTGTTTATGTATAGTATATTTGCATGTGTGTGTGTGTGTGTGTGTGTGGTATTATATGTGCTTATGTATAGTATATTTGCATGTCTGTGTGTGTGTGTGTGTGTGCGTGTGCGTGTGTGTGTGGTATTATACTGTATGTATTTATGTATAGTATATTTGCATGTGTGTGTGTGTGTGTGTGCGTGTGCGTGTGTGTGTGGTATTATACTGTATGTGTTTATGTATAGTATATTTGCATGTGTGTGTGTGTGTGTGTGTGGTATTATACTGTATGTGTTTATGTATAGTATATTTGTATGTGTGTGTGTGTGTGTGTGTGTGTGTGTGTGTGTGTGTTTCTATTTGCTGATGTCCAGTGTGTTGTGGTGTCTCTGTAGCACAAGTACAAAGAGGGGAAGAAGGAGATCAACTGCAGCTTGTACTCGCAGCTCCCAGAGACCAACCAGACGCAGTTCGCCAAGAGCGTGTCTGAGCTGCAGAGCGAGGTGAACACACCGCTACCTCTGCTACTCATTTACAACACTTTAGACATACATTATACTGTACATACACAGTACACTACACCTGCTATATACTGTATACTACTGTATATCAGCACACTACACCTGCTATATACTGTATACTACTGTATATCAGCACACTACACCTGCTATATACTGTATACTACTGTATATCAGCACACTACACCTGCTATATACTGTATACTACTGTATATCAGCACACTACACCTGCTATACTGTATACTACTGTATATCAGTACACTACACCTGCTATATACTGTATACTACTGTATATCAGTACACTACACCTGCTATATACTGTATACTACTGTATATCAGCACACTACACCTGCTATATACTGTATACTACTGTATATCAGTACACTACACCTGCTTTATACTGTATACTACTGTATCAGCAGTGTGTGTGCAGTGGAGTGTGTGGATTTACAGCTCAACGTGCTTTGTTTAGATTAGATTCAACTTTATTATTATTGCGCAGACGACAAGTACAAAGACTACGGAATGCAGTTTGCGTCTAAACAGAGGTGCAAAAAAGCAGAAAAGTGCCATGTGATGTACAGTACAAGTACTGTATAGACAGGTGATGCACTGCACAGACAGGGCAATATACTGGTTTTGCCTTGCAGGGTCGCACATGTGCAGTGTATTAGCAGTAGCCTTATAAGAGCAGAAGAGATAGAGGCTTTGCAGTATGAACAATGTATGAACAACATGTACAGATATGTGCAATGTAGTAGCAGTACATTATAGTAGTAGTTATAATAGTAGTGAAAATAATATAGATTTATCCGTGTTATATTAGAAGAAAAGTGTGTAGATTGTAGACGTGTAGATTGTTCTGTAGGTGTGTAGATTGTACTGTAGGTGTGTAGATTGTACTGTAGGTGTGTAGATTGTACAGAAGGTGTGTAGATTGTACAGTAGGTGTGTAGATTGTAGGTGTGTACAGTAGATTAAAGGTCAGCATGTTGTCTCTGCAGAATAAATATAAACAGAAGGTGTGTAGATTGTACAGTAGGTGTGTAGATTGTAGGTGTGTACAGTAGATTAAAGGTCAGCATGTTGTCTCTGCAGAATAAATATAAACAGAAGATGTGTAGATTGTACAGTAGGTGTGTAGATTAGGTGTGTGCAGTAGATTAAAGGTCAGCATGTTGTCTCTGCAGAATAAATATAAACAGAAGATGTGTAGATTGTACAGTAGGTGTGTAGATTGTAGGTGTGTACAGTAGATTAAAGGTCAGCATGTTGTCTCTGCAGAATAAATATAAACAGAAGGTGTGTAGATTGTACAGTAGGTGTGTAGATTAGGTGTGTACAGTAGATTAAAGGTCAGCATGTTGTCTCTGCAGAATAAATATAAACAGAAGATGTGTAGATTGTACAGTAGGTGTGTAGATTAGGTGTGTACAGTAGATTAAAGGTCAGCATGTTGTCTCTGCAGAATAAATATAAACAGAAGGTGTGTAGATTGTACAGTAGGTGTGTAGATTAGGTGTGTACAGTAGATTAAAGGTCAGCATGTTGTCTCTGCAGAATAAATATAAACAGAAGATGTGTAGATTGTACAGTAGGTGTGTAGATTGTAGGTGTGTACAGTAGATTAAAGGTCAGCATGTTGTCTCTGCAGAATAAATATAAACAGAAGGGCAAAGAGGAGGCCTCCAGCAGTCTGTTCCACCAGCTGCCCCACACGCCACAGATGCAGTTTGCCAAGCAGGTTGCAGAGATACAGAGTGAGGTATGGTTTCTGTGTGTGTGTGTGTGTGTGTGTGTGTGTGTGTGTGTGTGTGTGTGTGTGTGTGTGTGTGTGTGTGTGTGTGTGTGTGTGTGTGTGTGTGTGTGTGGCTTTGCCATGTGTTAATGTATATGACATAGTTTACATATTGTATCTGTCTTTTTATTGTCACTGTACTGTACACATCCACAGGGTTATAGAGTGCTGTCCCTGTACTGTACTGCACTGTACACATCCACAGGGTTATAGAGTGCTGTCCCTGTACTGTACTGTACTGTACACATCCACAGGGTTATAGAGTGTTGTCCCTGTAATGTACTGTACTGTACTGTACACATCCACAGGGTTATAGAGTGTTGCCCCTGTACTGTACTGTACACATCCACAGGGTTATAGAGTGCTGTCCCTATACTGTACTGTACTGTACACATCCACAGGGTTATAGAGTGTTGCCCCTGTACTGTACTGTACTGTACTGTACACATCCACAGGGTTATAGAGTGTTGTCCCTGTACTGTACTTTACTGTACTGTACTGTACTGTACTGTACTGTACACATCCACAGGGTTATAGAGTGCAGTTATGAGAGCATGCCAATGTGAAAATATCCATCTGGTGTCTATGTGACCAATGCAGATGCATCATGAGGTATCCATCTTGTATTGTGCCAATCCAGACCAGCATGTCTGATATTTCACATGCATCTCCCTTCTCTGTCTTTCTTTCTCTGTCTCTTGTTCCCTCTATCTCTCTCTACTCCCCTCTCTCTCTCTCCCTCTCTCTCTTTCTATCTCTGTCTCTTCTTCTCTCTATCTTTCATCTCTCTCTCTCTCTCTCTCTCTCTCTCTCTCTCTCTCTCTCTTTGTGTGGCCCATCCTCCTTTGCTCTCTTCAGCAAAAGTACAAGCGTGACACACTGCTGGAGATGTCCAACTGCCTGTACGCGCAGCTTCCCCAGACGGCCGAGACCCAGTTTGCTAAAGAGCTGGCCCAGTCGCTGAGCGAGGTCTGCCCCCCCGTGCTGCCCACTAACTGGGCACTGCCCACTAACCGTGTGCCGCCTCCTCACTAACCACCCAACCCTCTAGCCACATGGAGCCCCAGTCTGCCATGCAGGTTTGGACAGCCTACAGTATGTATCTATGACTATGGACTTAATGTGTCTGTGTGTAAGGACATACTGCATATATTATATACATACACACACAGTATATGAACGTGTGTGGCAGTTGTTCATGCAGTGGTGTAGAGTGTCCAGTGTGTGTGGGCTGATGGTGTGTGTGTGTTGCAGAGTAAGTACAAAGAGGAGGGCAGGAAGGAGATGGCCAACTGTCTGTATGCCCAGATGGCTCAAACCAGCGAAACACAACATGCCAAAGAGCTATCCCAGCTCTACAGCGAGGTATGCACACACACACACACACTCATCGCACACACATAAACAAACCAGCTCAGTAATAGGCCAGTAGGTAAACGCTGTAGTCCTTCTGATTGCAGTTTTTTTTCAATTGCTTACAGACATTTTCAAAGCTCTATCTGTTTTTTCAAAGCTCTACACACAGATTCAATAATTGCTCAAACGAAATGCATAAGTGCCCCCTGTCTTGCAAAATCAAACACAGCGTTCAAAATATTGTAAACATATCTCAAAAGCAAGCATTTGTCTCACATCATCAACACATTTTCCATAGTATTATAAACATATGTCTATCATCTACACACGGTTACACTAAATCTAAAGCTTTTTATTTTATGGATTTTTAAAAAATATTGCCACATAAGAGTGAAAATACAGTAATATGCAAAAAGAACTCAATCCAATCAATATCGGAACCAAAAATATTTATTTTTCTGAATAAATCAGTTGCTGTTGTGAATTCAGTTTTGTACAGCACATATTATTGTGGCGTTTTCATTGGTTGTGTTTGAAATAGGAAATCAAGTTACTTCCTGATAGATTTTTGTGTGTTAAGTAGAGAATTGTGTGTATTGAATAGCAAAAAGTTCAAAGCTAAATTGAAAACTGTGTCAAGGCTGAGAGTTAGTGTACTGTATGTTTTTGCTGAATTAGTGTACTGTATGGTTTTGCTGAGTTAGTGTACTGTATGGTTTTGCTGAATTAGTGTACTGTGTGGTGAGTTGTGAAGTTGGAGAGATGGTGTGCTACATGAAGGATTTGTGTGATTATTTTATCATTGTGTTGATGTGGTTCATTATGTGTAATGTTTATGCAGTTTGTACCTTGTTTTGATTTCAGTCTAGAAGTAATGAGGTGATGTGTTTGCAGAAAAGCTACAGGGAAGGAGGGAAGAAGGACACAGGAGCCTATCTGTACGCACAGATGCCTCAGACCATCGAGACTGTGTTCGCCAAAGAAGTGGGCAAGCACCAAAGCAACGTGAGTACCGTGTGTGAGTGTGTATGTCTCCTTAGCAACGTTAGGGTCCAGGTGGCAAATAGAGGCAGTAACGAGAGCTCTCCAGTGCTATTGTGCCTGCCAACACACACACACACACACACACACACACACACACACACACACACACACACACACGGATGGGGATGTTTGCATGGATGAACACATATGCTCATATATGCTAATCTTTTACACACATGCTTCTTTACCCACACACACTCACAAACACAGACGTGCACTCTTATACACTTACTCACACACACACACACACACACACACACACACATACACACACACGCACACACACACACATACGTGAACACACACACACATTCGTGAACACACACAATCACAAACACAGATGTGCACTCTTATACTCTTACTCACACACACAAACACACATGCGTGAACACACACACACACACGCACACGTACTGTACATGCACACACACACACACACATACATACACAGACAGATAGTGTGTATTTGCATGCACATCTCGTGGTGCCTACTGTACACACACATAGAAGCACAGACACACACAGATCCAGCCAAAGACCCCTGTGCTCCCCACGCTCCAGACGTTCTCACACACACACACACACACATGCACGCGCATGCACACATATACAAACGCTCCAGACAGGCTCTAACACACACACACACACACACACACACACACGCTCACACACACACACGCACATGCTCCGCACTCCAGGCGGGCTCACACACACACACACACACACACACATGCACGCGCATGCACACATATACAAACGCTCCAGACAGGCTCTAACACACACACACACACACACACACGCTCACACACACACACGCACATGCTCCGCACTCCAGACGGGCTCACACACACACACACACACACACACACACGCATGGTGCTCCAGACGGGGTATTGAGGTGCCAGGCCAAGCGTGAGAGGTGGGACAGCTGTGTGCAGTGCTGCCTGGGGCCCAGAGACTGACCTAGTGACCCTGTTACCCACATAACACACACACTCTCTCTCTCTCTCTCACACACACACACACACACACACACACACACACACACACACATACAGTACACACACACACACACACACACACACACACACACACACACACACACACAGACATCTACGCACGTGTACACACATATACATATCTACAACGCGCGCGCACACACACACACACACACACACACACACACACACACACACACACACACAGCAGGCGTGCTGATTACCCAGCAGTGTTTTCCTCCTCTGGCTGTTCCATGCGGAATTCTCTGTGCCAAATCACTGTGTTGTATCAATGTGTGTGTGTCAGACAGAGGAGGCCTGCCAGTGTGCTAAGACCTCACACACTCTCTCACACACACACACACACACACACACACACACACACACACACACACACACACACAGTATCAATGTGTGTGTGTTTGTCAGACAGAGGAGGCCTGCCAATGTGCTAAGACCTCTCTCTCACACACACACACACACACACACACACACACACACACTCCATTTATTGATTGTGCTTCCTGGCTGATGCTCCCTGAAGCTGCCATTCACTTTGGATGGACACACACACACACACACACACACACACACACACACACACACACACACACACACACACACACACACACACACACACACACACTTTGGATGGATCAGCATTGCACTGTACTACTGAGGAGTCAGTATGTCCTTACTGATAGAGAGAGAGAGGAAGAATAGAGAGAGAAAAGAGAGAGAGAGAGAGAGAGAGTGTACAGACATGTAGAAATAATGTTGGATATATTATTTTAGTCTCTCATGCAAGTCATATTGCAACTTTTTCATTTTAGTGCTTGTTTGTGTGTGTTTGTGAGTGTGCACGTGTGTGTGTGTGTGTGCGTGCATACATGTTTGCATGTGTGTGTGTGTGTGTGTGTGTGCTTGTGAGTGTGTGTGTTTGTGTGTGTGTGTGTGTGTGTGTGTATGTGGGGGGGGTGATATGTATTCTGCCTTTGTGTCTCAGGATGGCTCATATCATTTATAATTTTGTTTTACATCATTCCCTCCTTTTCAGCATGAGTTAGCAAAGAGAACCACCTGAATAATGCAGCCCCTCTAGTTGAGCTGCTGTTTCACTGTGTGTGTGTGTGTGTGTGTGTGTGTGTGTGTGTGTGTGTGTGTGTGTGTGTGTGTGTGTGTGTGTGTGTGTGTGTGTGTGTGTGTGTGTGTGTGTGTGTGTGTGTGTGTGTGTGTGTGTGTGTGTGTGTGTGTAGTCCTACTTATCTCTACCCTGTGTATTCACAGAAACTGTACAAGGAGAAGTATGAGTCGGAGAAAGGCAAGGCGAGCTACACCAACATGAAGACTCTTCCCGCCGTCGAGCACGCCATGGACATCAACAGGAAGCAGAGCGAGGTCATTACCCACCATGCAACAGGGTTTTACAATCAGCCAATCAGCACCCAGACATATAGCTGGTTTAGACACCGTCCTTTGATTATCTGGACTGGGGAACAAATTAGGCCACTGACCAACACAGCTAGCCTTTATGAAATCAAACACTGACCACAAGATGCCTTCCTTTATTTATTCACTTGTAGAATGGTTGTCCATTCAATTCAGTGATATTATTGTTTAGTAGTGCATGCAGCAATATTGTTTCATACACTTCTACGCTTACCTTAATTATAGACAAACACTGCCTCTGGAGGTAGAGCCCAGAACTGCAGCACTTGAGGGCTCAGAGGAAGACAGAGACTGGACTGTAGCTAGGAGGATAGTGACTGGTCCGTAGCTAGCTGTGTGTGTGTGTGTGTGTGTGTGTGTGTGTGTGTGTGTGTATGTGTGTGTGTGTGTGTGTCCAGAGACTGGACAGTAGCTAGGTCCAGTGTGCATGTGGTGCTGGCCCAGTTAGTGGTGCTGATGTGCATCCATAGTGACAGCCCTGATGTGAACAACACCCCCCCCCCCCCCCCCCCGGGGGCCAGAGAGACTGTCTAGAGTACACAGGGGGGGGGGAGAGAGAGAGAGGGAGGGGGGGGGGGAGAGAGAGAGGGAGGGGGGCGGGAGGTCATCACCCAGGACCATGATGCCCCAGGCCAGCATCCTATGTAGTGGGTTTGTGAAGAGAGCCTATGGAGATCTACCCAGCAGTAGCGCTATGGAGATCCCTACCTAGCTCGGCCCATATCTGCCATTGCACTTGAATCGGTAATTAGAGAGGGAGATAGTGTGTGTGTGTGTGTGTGTGTGTGTGTGTGTGTGTGTGTGTGTGTGTGTGTGTGTGTGTGTGTGTGTGTGTGTGTCCTGTCTGACTGCTGTGGTGTCATCTGAAACCCAGGACGCTGTGAGGGCAGAGCAGGGATGCCATCTGCTTTTCCCACCAATACGTTTGCTGGAATTAACACTAGCCTCTCTCATAAACATTACTTTGTCTCGTAAACATTTCTTGTGCACATCCCCACGATGCTTTGGGAGGCCAACCTGAAGCTTAGAGACTTCAACAAGAGGAGTGCGGAGCACCATGCTCTCCAATCCAGTGTGACAATGGAACGGTAACGCCCAAGGCACATAGTACATGACTGTATTGACCTTGTTGTTGTTGTTGTTGTTGTTTTGGTCATCAGCTGGAGTACAGGAAGGACAGGCAGGACATGCACAAGTACAGTGACGTAGTGGACCGACCAGACATACGCAGCGCCACCGAAGCAGCCAAACTGGCCAGTGATGTAAGTGTGTGTGTGTGTGTGTGTGTGTGTGTGTGTGTGTGTGTGTTTGTGTTTAGGGGAATAGGTCCCTTGCTCGTCGGAGTGTGTAGGTGGTTAGTGATGAACAGAGTGTGTGTGTGTGTGCAAGAGTGTGTGTTGGTGGCATTCATAAAAGTCACCTCAGCTGCAGCATTACCGTAGCACTCTCAATGAGCGCTAACCTCAGCTGCAGCATTACCGTAGCGCTAACCTCAGCTGCAACACTGTGTCTCAAACCACGCACTTCTGCACTTAAAATACTTAATTTGAGTGCGTGAGGGCGTTCACACTGAAATTTCGAACGATACGAAGGGCACTGCAAGTCCCCGGATGGTGCACTCATAACGGTCAAAAAGTTGAGTGTGGAACGCTGGACACTTCTCGCCCTCAACGGACGCCATGTTGGCTAACTAACGGAAGGGGAGGGAGTATTTTCAAACTCGTAGAAATCGCGGTAGAGAAATCTGAGGCAGCAGCGGTGGAAAACACACTTTACAGAGGTACAAGCAAGTTACAACATAAACTGTTCATGTTTTGACACAGTACAACCATGTCACGGTGGAATTGAGGACACCAATAAAAACATATTTAAACGTTACGATCGTCATTTCCGTGAAGTGCACGGAGGTTAGCGTTTGATATGAGACGACACTATTCTGTTAAAATGTGCACACTATGCCAGTAAGCACACAGGGCACATAGGGTGCTGTACGAAAGTGTACTCACGGAAGTAGTCGGTTTGAGACAGACTACAACATTACCGTAGCGCTAACCTCAGCTGCAACATTACCGTAGCACTCGCGCTAACCTCAGCTGCAACATTACCATAGCACTCTCAGTGAGCGCTAACCTCAGCTGCAGCATTACCGTAGCACTCGCGCTAACCTCAGCTGCAACATTACCATAGCACTCTCAGTGAGCGCTAACCTCAGCTGCAGCATTACCGTAGCACTCTCAGTGAGCGCTAACCTCAGCTGCAGCATTACCGTAGCACTCGCGCCAACCTCAGCTGCAGCATTACCGTAGCGCTGCTAACCTCAGCTGCAGCATTACTGTAGCACTCTCAATGAGCGCTAACCTCAGCTGCAGCATTACCGTAGCACTCTCAATGAGCGCTAACCTCAGCTGCAGCATTACCGTAGCACTCTCAATGAGCGCTAACCTCAGCTGCAACATTACCGTAGCACTCTCAGTGAGCGCTAACCTCAGCTGCAACATTACCGTAGCGCTAACCTCAGCTGCAGCATTACCGTAGCACTCTCAATGAGCGCTAACCTCAGCTGCAACATTACCGTAGCACTCTCAGTGAGCGCTAACCTCAGCTGCAGCATTACCGTAGCGCTCTCAGTGAGCGCTAACCTCAGCTGCAACATTACCGTAGCGCTAACCTCAGCTGCAGCATTACCGTAGCACTCTCAGTGAGCGCTAACCTCAGCTGTAACATTACTGTAGCGCTCTCAGTGAGCGCTAACCTCAGCTGTAACATTACTGTAGCGCTCTCAGTGAGCGCTAACCTCAGCTGCAACATTACCGTAGCGCTCTCAGTGAGCGCTAACCTCAGCTGCAACATTACCGTAGCGCTAACCTCAGCTGCAGCATTACCGTAGCACTCTCAGTGAGCGCTAACCTCAGCTGTAACATTACTGTAGCGCTCTCAGTGAGCGCTAAACTCAGCTGCAGCATTACCGTAGCGCTCTCAGTGAGCGCTAACCTCAGCTGCAACATTACCGTAGCGCTAACCTCAGCTGCAGCATTACCGTAGCACTCTCAGTGAGCGCTAACCTCAGCTGTAACATTACTGTAGCGCTCTCAGTGAGCGCTAACCTCAGCTGCAACATTACCGTAGCGCTCTCAGTGAGCGCTAACCTCAGCTGCAACATTACTGTAGCACTCTCAGTGAGCGCTAACCTCAGGCTTTACATCTCTATGGCAAGCTGAGCAGCACCACCCACATACACACAATCCTGTCAGACACAGTCAAACTTAAAATGTATAGCTGAAGGGTTCAGATGCAAAACCCTTTAAATCCCTGTGACCACTTCTCTTTTAAATGAGCATTTTGTATCCGGCTCCTACCACAGACAGTGCTATTTAGCTGGTTTTGAAGCAAAATTATTGAATAGTTATGAGTGTGTGTTCTGTGGCTATGGAGCTGTTCTGGTGCTAAGGCATCAGCAGTAACTAGAACTCCTCACCCGTGCTCTCTGTGCGGTTACAGCAGTAACTCAGTCTCACTCTTCACTCTCTCTATGCGGTTACAGCAGTAACTCAATCTCACTCTTCACTCTCTCTGTCTGGTTACAGGTGGTGTATAAGAGCAAGACCAAGGCTGAGGCGTACAATGAGCAGTCTGTTCTGGGCAGGCCTGACATTGAGCACGCAAAGAGGACTTCTTCTCTGGCCAGCCAGGTATCCATCTCATTATTCATGCATTAAAACACCTTAACACAGGTGGAAACAGCCAGCAGTTGTCTCTCTTTACATACTGCTAACAGCTCCTTAAGAAGAGGATGCTAACCACAGTGTCCAGTTCAGTAGTGTGAGACAGGTTAGAGCAGTGTCCAGTTCAGTAGTGTGAGTCAGGTTAAAGCAGTCACAGACATGTCTGGGCTACATTTGGACTTTTGAGTCTAATGGCGGTGTGAACAGTATGAAGCAGTATGAAGTAGCCTAAGTTTAGAGCACCTTAAATGACTTCCTCAGCTCAGTTCCAAACACATCTACTCTGCGTCATTCCCTTTTGTGTTGCATGCACATTGCACTGCAGAGGTTTATAGGCACTCTTAAGCAGTAATTATGGCCCAGAAGCAGAAATGGTGGAGTGTGCCAGCATCCCTCTCTCTCTTTATCTAGCTCCCCTCACTCTTCCTCTCTCTTCCTCTCTCTCTCTCTCTCTCTCTCTCTCTCTCTCTAATGCTTTGCTAAAGCGTTGAGTCATCAAGATCTCACCAGCTCTGGTGACTAAGCACAGCGTGATGCGTGATTGTGACTGTATCTTTCATCATTTGATTTTGGTGTTCTTTTCATCTATTCACTGCAGCCGATGTTTCCTCCCACATGTTCCTTTCCCAAAGCCGTCTCATTCATTCCACTCACTGTCTGTCTGTTCCGTCCTCGTCATCTCAGTCTCCTCATGTACACTATGGTGTGATCATCTCAGTCTCCTTATGTACACTATGGTGTCGTCATCTCAGTCTCCTTATGTACACTATGGTGTCGTCATCTCAGTCTCCTTATGTACACTATGGTGTCGTCATCTCAGTCTCCTTATGTACACTATGGTGTGATCATCTCAGTCTCCTTATGTACACTATGGTGTCGTCATCTCAGTCTCCTTATGTACACTATGGTGTCGTCATCTCAGTCTCCTTATGTACACTATGGTGTCGTCATCTCAGTCTCCTTATGTACACTATGGTGTGATCATCTCAGTCTCCTTATGTACACTATGGTGTCGTCATCTCAGTCTCCTTATGTACACTATGGTGTCGTCATCTCAGTCTCCTTATGTACACTATGGTGGGATCATCTCAGTCTCCTTATGTACACTATGGTGTCGTCATCTCAGTCTCCTTATGTACACTATGGTGTCGTCATCTCAGTCTCCTTATGTACACTATGGTGTCGTCATCTCAGTCTCTTCATGTACGGTGGGATCATCTCAGTCTCCTTATGTACACTATGGTGTCGTCATCTCAGTCTCCTTGTACACTATGGTGTGATCATCTCAGTCTCCTTATGTACAGTATGGTGTGATCATCTCAGTCTCCTTATGTACACTATGGTGTCGTCATCTCAGTCTCCTCATGTACACTATGGTGTCGTCATCTCAGTCTCCTTATGTACACTATGGTGTCGTCATCTCAGTCTCCTTATGTACAGTACAGTGTGATCATCTCAGTCTCCTCATGTCTGGTGTGATTGAGGGGTCTCCTCATGTCTGGTGTGATTGAGGGGTCTCCTCGTGCTCCTCATGTCTGGTGTGATTGAGGGGTCTCCTCATGCTCCTCATGTCTGGTGTGATTGAGGGGTCTCCTCGTGCTCCTCATGTCTGGTGTGATTGAGGGGTCTCCTCATGTCTGGTGTGATTGAGGGGTCTCCTCGTGCTCTTCATGTCTGGTGTGATTGAGGGGACTCCTCATGTCTGGTGTGATTGAGGGGTCTCCTCGTTCTCCTCACCCCTCTGCTCCTCTGTGTGTCTCAGGTGAAATATAAGGAGAAGTTTGAGCGAGACCAGAGGGGGCAGAAGCCCCAGTATAACCCTGGAGACTGTGTGTCCTTCAGACACAGCCAAGCAGCCTCGGCCCTCGCTAGCCAGGTGAGTCCAGAGGAACTGGCCGCCACATCCACCTGTCTCACTCAAGCAGCACGTTCACATCCACCTGTCTCTCTCACATCCACCTGTCTCACTCACATCCACCTGTCTCACTCACATCCACCTGTCTCTCTCACATCCACCTGTCTCACTCACATCCACCTGTCTCACTCAAGCAGCACGTTCACATCCACCTGTCTCTCTCACATCCACCTGTCTCACTCACATCCACCTGTCTCACTCAAGCAGACCACATGCTCACATCCCATTCTCTAGCATCCCAAACATACTCTAGCATCCCAAACACCCTTTCACTGTCGTGGCTATTGCCATTCAGTTCTATTTGATCAGCGTCATTCTATAAAATCCACAGGTTATCTAGTGCTTCAATAAAATCCAGAGTTTATC
>NC_085012.1:2879148-2954148 GCF_963854185.1 Sardina pilchardus
TCATACTCCTCTATACTCCTCTATACTCCTCTTTACTCCTTCATACTCCTCCATACTCCTCTATACTCCTCCATACTCCTCTACACTCCTTCATACTCCTCTATACTCCTCCATACTCTTCCATTCTCAATACTCCTCTATACTCCTCAATACTCCTCCATACTCCTCCATTCTCTATACTCCTCCATACTCCTCCATTCTCAATACTCCTCTATACTCCTCCATACTCCTCCATACTCCTCCATTCTCAATACTCCTCCCTACTCCTCCATTCTCAATACTCCTCCATACTCCTCCATTCTCTATACTCCTCTACACTCCTCCATACTCCTCTATACTCCTCCATACTCCTCCATACTCCTCTATTCTCAATATTCCTCTATACTCCTCCATTCTCAATACTCCTCCATACTCCTCCATTCTCCTCCATTCTCAATACTCCTCCATACTCCTCCATACTCCTCCATTCTCAATACTCCTCTATACTCCTCCATACTCAATACTCCTCAATACTCCTCCATTCTCAATACTCCTCCATACTCCTCCATACTCAATACTCCTCCATTCTCCTCCATTCTCAATACTCCTCCATACTCCTCCATTCTCAATACTCCTCTATACTCCTCCATACTCCTCCATACTCAATACTCCTCCATACTCCTCCATACTCCTCAATACTCCTCCGTACTCCTACATACTCAATATGCTCCATACTCATTACTCCTCCATACTCAATATTCTCCATACTCCTCCTACTTCTCCATACTCATTACTACTCCATCGTACTCCATACTCCTCCATATTACCCCATACTCAATACTTCCCCATTCTCCTCGATTCTCCTCCTTACTCCCCCATACTCAATACTCCTCCAATACGCCTACATACTCATTCAATACTCCCACATACTCAATATGAGTATGTGTTGTGTATCTAGCGAGTACTGAGTGTGTATGTGTTGTGTATTGAGTATGTGTTGTGTTCTGAGTATGCTTGTGTCACTTATCTATGACACCTCATGTTCTGAGGCTGTGTTCAGGTAGAGTACAGGAAGAAGTACGAGCAGTGTGTGTTGTGTACTAAGTGTGTGTGTGTGTGTGTGTGTGTGTGTGTGTGTGTTGTGTATAAAGTGTGTGTGTGTGTGTGTGTTGTGTATTGGTGTGGCCGTGTTCAGGTAGAGTACAGGAAGAAGTACGAGCAGTGTTTGTTGTGTACTAAGTGTGTGTGTACTAAGTGTGTGTGTGTGTGTGTGTGTGTGTGTGTGTGTGTGTGTGTGTGTTGTGTATAAAGTGTGTGTGTGTGTGTGTGTTGTGTATTGGTGTGGCCGTGTTCAGGTAGAGTACAGGAGGAAGTATGAGCAGTGTGTGTTGTGTACTAAGTGTGTGTGTACTAAGTGTGTGTGAGTGTGTGTGTGTGTGTGTGTGTTGTGTATAAAGTGTGTGTGTGTGTGTGTGTTGTGTATTGGTGTGGCCGTGTTCAGGTAGAGTACAGGAGGAAGTATGAGCAGTGTGTGTTGTGTACTAAGTGTGTGTGTACTAAGTGTGTGTGAGTGTGTGTGTGTGTGTGTGTGTTGTGTATAAAGTGTGTGTGTGTGTGTGTGTTGTGTATTGGTGTGGCCGTGTTCAGGTAGAGTACAGGAGGAAGTATGAGCAGTGTGTGTTGCGTACTAAGTGTGTGGGTGTGTTGTGTACTAAGTGTGTGGGTGTGTTGTGTACTAAGTGTGTTGTGTGTGTATTGGCTGTGTTCAGGTGGAGTATAGGAAGAAGTACGAGCAGTCCAAGGGCCACTACCACATCGCTCTGGACACAGCCGAACAGCTCCACCACAAGGACAACGCCGTGCTGCACAGCCATGTCAGTCACACACACACACACACACACACACGCTACACAGCCACGTCAGTCACACACACACACACACACAGACACACGCTACACAGCCACGTCAGTCACACACACACACACACAGACACACGCTACACAGCCACGTCAGTCACACACACACACACACATACACACACACACACACACACTACACACACACACACACTACACACACTACACAGCCAGGTCAGTCACACACACACACACACACACACACACACTACACACACACACACAGACTCAGACACACTACACAGCCAGGTCAGTCAGTCACACACACACACACACACTACACACATACACACACACACACACACACACACACACACACACACACATGCTACACAGCCAGGTCAGTCACACACACACACACACACACACACACACACACACACACACACACACACACACACACACTACACAGCCAGGTCAGTCAGTCACACACACACACACATACACACACACACACACACACACTACACACACACACACACACACTACACACACTACACAGCCAGGTCAGTCACACACACACACACACACACACACACACACACACACACACACTACACACACACACACAGACTCAGACACACTACACAGCCAGGTCAGTCAGTCACACACACACACACACACACACACACACACACACACACACATGCTACACAGCCAGGTCAGTCACACACACACACACACACACACACACACACACACACTACACAGCCAGGTCAGTCACACACACATCTCTCCAGAGCACCAGGAGGTCAGTCTGGAGCAGATCTCCTTGGCAACAGCAGTGATATGTTCAGCTCTGCTGTGTTTACATATCGCATGCATACTGTGCTGAACTGACCCGCTATTACTGAGGAGTTTACGACCGCATCATTTGCTACTTTTGAGACATTTGCAATGCACTTGTAGTCTTGTAGAAAGCGTTCCAGTAAATGCTATACAGTAGTTGGTTTGATTGCCATGACATGCATTTTCAAGAGGCGTGTGTGTTCCCCTCCTCTGTGGCCATTCAGGTGAAGTACAAGCAGGACTATGAGAAGTCCAGAGGCAAGTCCCTGATGGAGTTTGTGGACACGCAGTCCTACAAAGTGTCCAAGGAAGCGCAGAAAATGCAAAGCGAGGTATGCCACATTATGATGTGATTATATAACAACACACAGCACATTTGGACAGAGCAGTGTTGGTGTGTGTGGTGTTAGTGTGTGTGGTGTGGACACAGCAGCAGTGTTAGTGTGTGTGGTGTTGACACAGCAGCAGTGTTAGTGTGTGTGGTGTTAGTGTGTGTGGTGTGAACACAGCAGCAGTGTTAGTGTGTGTGGTGTTAGTGTGTGTGGTGTGAACACAGCAGCAGTGTTAGTGTGTGTGGTGTTAGTGTGTGTGGTGTGAACACAGCAGCAGTGTTAGTGTGTGTGGTGTTAGTGTGTGTTGTGTGAACACAGCAGCAGTGTTAGTGTGTGTGGTGTGTGTGGTGTGTTGCTGAAGCTCCTCTCCTCACTTCTATAAATGCAGTAATGCATCAACATGGATGAAGCTCCTCTTCTCACTTGTATAAATGCAGTACAACACGCACTAACACTGCTGCTACATCAACATGGATGCCTTGAGTGTGCTCAGGTGGGCGTTTGTACAGCACATTGCCGCTGATGCTGCTGACCCTCTCCACACACACACACACACACACACACACACACACACACACACACACACACACACACACACACACACACACACACACACACACACACACACACACACACAGCCAACACAGCCCTGAGATCCCCTCAATGGAAACACACACACACGGGCCCCTCTCTGATAGCCACATTAGTCGTGGAGCTGAGTGTGTGTGTGTGTGTGTGTGTGTGTGTGTGTGTGTGTGTGTGTGTGTGTGTGTGTGTATTATATCTCTATTCATGTGTGTTCTTGCACTGACTCCAGATCAGTCATGTTTACTTGGTTCACCCTCTGCGCTTTGCATATGGGATGTGTACTGGAGGATGTGTGTTATGTGTGTTATGTGGAGATGTGTACTGGAGGATGTGTGCTATGTGTGGATATGTACTGGAGGATGTGTGTTATGTGGATATGTGTTATGAGTGGATGTGTACTGGAGGATGTGTGTTATGTGTGGATGTGTGGATGTGTACTGGAGGATGTGTGTGGATGTGTACTGGAAGATATGTGTTATGTGTGGATGTGTACTGGAAGATGTGTGTTATGTGTGGTCGGTACTGATTGGTGTTATGTGTGGATGTGTGCTGGAGGATGTGTGGATGTGTGCTGGAGGATGTGTGGATGTGTGGATGAGTTCTGGAGGATGTGTGTTATGTGTGGATGTGTACTGGAGGATGTGTGTTATGTGTGGTCGGTACTGATTGGTGTTATGTGTGCTGGAGGATGTGTGTGGATGTGTGCTGGAGGATGTGTGGATGTGTGGATGAGTTCTGGAGGATGTGTGTTATGTGTGGATGTGTGTTATGTGTGGATGTGTACTGGAGGATGTGTGTTATGTGTGGTCGGTACTGATTGGTGTTATGTGTGGATGTGTGCTGGAGGATGTGTGTGGATGTGTGCTGGAGGATGTGTGGATGTGTGGATGAGTTCTGGAGGATGTGTGTTATGTGTGGATGTGTACTGGAGGATGTGTGTTATGTGTGGTCGGTACTGATGGGTGTTATGTGGATGTGTGTTAGAGGATGTGTGTTATATGTGGATGTGTGTTATGTGTGAATGTGTACTGGAGGATGTGTGTTATGTGTGGATGTGTTATGTGTGGATGTGTGATGTGTGTGGATGTGTGCTGGAGGATGTGTGTTTTGTGTGTTAGAGGATGTGTGTTATATGTGGATGTGTGTTATGTGTGAATGTGTACTGGAGGATGTGTGTTATGTGTGGATGTGTTATGTGTGGATGTGTGTTATGTGTGGCTGTGTACTGGAGGATGTGTGTTATGTGTGCACATCTGGAACATCTGCTGTCCGTCCTCAGAGGGAGTACCGTAAGGAGTACGAGGACACGGTCCGCGGGAAGGCCCTGGTGGACGTAGACCTGACCCCCGCCTACATCACCGCCCGCAACGCCACCAGCCTCATCAGCGACGTAAGACACCTGCAGTAGCATGCTGTTATAACATGGCCACTGTCCTCACACACACCATAACATGGCCACCGTCTCTACACACACCTGCAGTAGCATTCTGCAGTAACATGGCTACTGTCCTCACACACACCTGCAGTAGCATGCTGCAGTAACATGGCCACTGTCCTCACACACACGCCTGCAATAGCACTATGATAACATGGCCTGCACACACCTGCAGTAGCACTATAATAACATGGCCTACACACACCTGCAGTAGCACGCTAATAACATGGCCACTGTCCTCACACACCTGCAGTAGCACTATTATAACATGGCCACTGTCCCTACAGACAGTTCACTTCTGAACTGTACATCATGAACTCACTGGCAATTTGCTTCTCATTGCTTGACTGGTAAGGAGTCTCTGATTAGCAGTATTCTCATGTTAAGTGAACTCAGAAGTATTGAATGTATCTGGAGTGAATGAACACGGTGCCTTAATTTAATATTGAATGTGTCTGGAGTGGATGAACACGGTGCCTTAATTGTACCCAACCCAGACGGTCAGCAGCTGTCTCCCTCTCTGCAGAAAGAGTACAGGAAGGACCTGGAGCTGGAGGTGAAGGGGAAGGGGATGTCGGCTCTAGAGGACACGCCAGACCTGCTGCGGGCCAAGAATGCCGGACAGATCCTCAACGAGGTACCTGTAGCCCTCACTGGGCCTCCTCAACGAGGTACCCTGTAGCCCTCACTGGGCCTCCTCAACGAGGTACCCTGTAGCCCTCACTGGGCCTCCTCAACGAGGTACCTGTAGCCCTCACTGGGCCTCCTCAACGAGGTACCCTGTAGCCCTCACTGGGCCTCCTCAAGGAGGTACCCTGTAGCCCTCACTGGGCCTCCTCAACGAGGTACCCGGTAGCTCCCACTGGGCCTCCTCAACGAGGTACCCTGTAGCCCCCACTGGGCCTCCTCAAGGAGGTACCCTGTAGCCCCCACTGGGCCTCCTCAACGAGGTACCTGTAGCCCCCACTGGGCCTCCTCAACGAGGTACCCCGCAGCCCTCACTGGGCCTCCTCAACGAGGTACCTGTAGCTCTCACTGGGCCTCCTCAACGAGGTACCCTGTAGCCCCCACTGGGCCTCCTCAAGGAGGTACCCTGTAGCCCCCACTGGGCCTCCTCAACGAGGTACCTGTAGCCCCCACTGGGCCTCCTCAACGAGGTACCCCGCAGCCCTCACTGGGCCTCCTCAACGAGGTACCTGTAGCTCTCACTGGGCCTCCTCAACGAGGTACCTGTAGCTCTCACTGGGCCTCCTCAACGAGGTACCTGTAGCCCCCACTGGTCCCTGGTCAGTTCGTCAGGCCCACTCTGGGCTACTCCGTGGTCACTCTGTCATGTGATGATCCCTGATGGAGTAGCGTGTTGTGATCGCCTCTCTGGGCTATGGTCCATACGCCTCACTGAAGGCCTCTCTTTGGGGTTTGCTCTGGTCCATACGCCTCACTGAAGACCTCTCTCTGGGGTTTGCTATGGTCCATACGCCTCACTGAAGGCCTCTCTCTGGGGTTTGCTATGGTCCATACGCCTCACTGAAGGTTTACAGCACCAGACATGACTTGCATCTGCTACAGTAGATCTGCTCTGTTGTTCTGACCAACCCTCAGCTGATTCAGCCACTTGTCCCCTCACTGTTGTGTTGTATTGATGCATAAGAACTGAAGACAATACACACACACACACACACACACACACACACACACACACACACACACACAGCACTCTCTGTTGCTCTGACAAACCCTCAGCTGATTCAGCCACTGGTCCCCTCACTCTTGTGTTGTATTGATGCATGACGTCTCTGATGTCAAGAACATATGAAGACAATACAACCACTTCACCTTACACAACAAACAATAATCTCATCAACACACACACACACACACACACACACACACACACACACACACACACACACACACACACACACACACACACACACAGCTCTGATCCCATCCTTGCTCTGCAGAAAGAGTACCGCAAAGATCTTGAGACGGAGATCATTGGCAAAGGCATGGATATCAGCAGCGATGTTCTGGACATCCAGAGAGCCAAGAAGGCCACCGAGATCACCAGCCAGGTGACCTGACTAACCTCTCACTCTGCCCTCTCCTCTCATATATATATATCATATTTATATATATGTGTGTGTGTGTGTGTGACTGTGTGTGTGTCTGTATATGTGTGACACTGTGTGTGTGTGTGTGTGTGTGTGTGTGTGTGTCCATATGTGTGACTGTGTGTGTGTGTGCATGCATATGTGTGACTGTGTGTGTGTGTGTGTGTGTGTTTCAGCTGAACTATAAGCAGACGGAGCAGCTGAAAGAGCACTCGTACGGCACATTGACTGACACACCTGAGCTGCTGCACGCTGCCTACCTGAAGGACGTGTACAGCCAGGTGAGTGCACACTGCCCCTACTGGACACTCACTGAACTACACTCAGCACTGCCCTAGAGATGCACCTAGAGATGTTCAGATGCACCATGTGATCATGTGTTCAGATGCACCATGTGTTCATGTGATCATGTGATCATGTGTTCATGTGTTCAGATGCACCATGTGTTCATGTGTTCAGATGCACCATGTGATTATGTGTTCAGATGCACCATGTGTTCATGTGATCATGTGTTCAGGTGCACCATGTGTTCATGTGCTCATGTGTTCAGATGCACCATGTGTTCATGTGATCATGTGATCAGATTCACCATGTGTTCATGTGTTCATGTGATCATGTGTTCATGTGATCAGATTCACCATGTGTTCATGTGCTCATGTGTTCAGATGCACCATGTGTTCATGTGATCATGTGTTCAGATGCAACATGTGTTCATGTGCTCATGTGTTCAGATGCACCATGTGATCATGTGAAGAGTTCAGATGCAAAAGCCTCTAAATCCACTTTTTGTCAAAAATGAGATAATGATGGTGAGTGAATGCTCTTCACATATAGTGTAAATTACTTCAATAATTTAGCTCCAAAACTCACTAAATACCATTCTCTTCCTGGTCTGAAATATTGATTTGTAGGCGAAACCCTATAGGAGCCTGATACAAAATGCTCATTTAAAAGAAAAGTGGTCAGACGGATTTAGAGGCTTTTGCATCTGAACCCTTCATGTGTTCAGATGCACCATTTGTTCATGTGTTCATGTGATCAGGTGTTCATGTGTTCAGATGCACCATGTGTTAATGTGTTCATGTGTTCATGTGTTCAGATGCACCATGTGCTGATGTGATCATGTGTTCAGATGCACCATGTGTTCATGTGATCATGTGTTCATGTGTTCAGATGCAGAATGTGTTCATGTGTTCATGTGTTCATGTGTTCAGATGTACCATGTGCTGATATGTTCATGTGTTCATGTGATCATATGTTCATGTGTTCAGATGCACCATGTGATCATATGTTCATGTGTTCATGTGATCATGTGTTCATGTGTTCAGATGCACCATGTGATCATATGTTCATGTGTTCATGTGATCATGTGTTCATGTGTTCAGATGTACCATGTGATCATATGTTCATGTGTTCATGTGTTCATGTGTTCATGTGTTCAGATGTACCATGTGATCATTTGTTCATGTGATCATGTGTTCATGTGTTCATGTGTTCATGTGTTCATGTGTTCAGATGCACCATGTGATCATATGTTCATGTGTTCATGTGATCATGTGATCATGTGTTCAGATGCACCATGTGCTGATGTGTGTTGTGTGATATCTGCAGGTCAGTGCTCACTGTACTCACTAGCCAGCCCTCCAGACGCTTATTGACCCGTGCAAACAGCTGGACAGTACAGCACGCCAGCAAAACATGTGCTGCTGTTTAAAACACACTGTCCACCTTGTGTGTAGAAAAGAGTGTTGCGTCTATTTGAAACACACTGTCCATGTTGTGTGCAGAAGACGTGTGTTGCTGCTGTTTAAAACACACTGTCCACGTTGTGTGTTGCTGCTGTTTAAAACACACTGTCCACGCTGTGTGTTGCTGCTGTTTAAAACACACTGTCCACGTTGTGTGTTGCTGCTGTTTAAAACACACTGTCCACGTTGTGTGTTGCTGCTGTTTAAAACACACTGTCCACGTTGTGTGTTGCTGCTGTTTAAAACACACTGTCCACGTTGTGTGTTGCTGCTGTTTAAAACACACTGTCCACGTTGTGTGTGTGTGTGCAGAAGAAGTACAAGGACGAGGCGGAGCGTCTGAAGGGGTCGTACGGAGGGCTGTCGGACACGCCGGAGATGGAGCGGGTCAAGACCAACCAGCGGAACATCAGCTCGGTCAGTGGCAGTGTCCTGATCTGTGCGTGTGTGTGTGTGTGTGTGTGCGTGTGTGCGTGTGTGCGTGTGTGCGTGTGTGTGTGTGTGCGTGTGTGTGTGTGTGCGTGTGTGTGTGTGTGTGTGTGTGTGTGTGTGTGTGTTTGTTTGTGTGTGTGTGTGTGTGTGTCCTGATCTGACCCCAGCAGTGCTGCAGTGCAGACAGATCGATGTCTCCAACACTCCAGATCAGCTGTAATTTTCCATTCCATGTTAACTATATTCTGACGTTTGTTGGCCAAATTGAAATGGTTTAGTGCACGCAAAAGTTTCCCCCGTCTGCAACTTGATCAATGAGATTGATTGCTGGTGATGGATTTGCCTGCTGTGCCTAAGGCCATTTCAGGAGCTCAACTGTCTGTTCAGTTTGAGTGCATTACTGATTGGCCCTCCCTCACCCCTCACCTGGGTCTGTGTGTGTGTGTGTGTGTGTGTGTGTGTGTGTACAGTAAGTGTATGTGTCTCTGTATCTTTACACGTGTGTGCTTGTGTCTCTGTACATGTGTGTGTGTGTGTGTGTCTCTCTGTACACGTGTATGTGTGTGTGTGTGTGTGTGTGTGTGTGTGTATGTGTGTGTGTGTGTATGTGTGTGTGTGTGTGTGTGTGTGTGTGAGCAGCTCAGGTACACGTGGGACTCAAAGCTGATGAGGGGCCTGATGTCGTCTGTCACAGACACGCCGGAGATCGTTCTGGCCAGAGAGAACGCAAAGAACTTCAGCGACGTGAGTGTTCGCTTCGCCCACATGGAGCACCACTTTCTGTGACCATCACAGAGACACATTCTGTCCCTTTCCCCACATGTCACATCCTGTCTGAGTTGTGCCTGTCCCCACATGTCACATCCTATCTGAGTTGTGCCTTTTCCCACATGTCACATCCTGTCTCAGTTGTCCCGTTCCCCATATGTCACATCCTGTCTCAGTTGTCCCGTTCCCCATATGTCACATCCTGTCTCAGTTGTCCCGTTTCCCATATATCACATCCTGTCTGAGTTGTCCCGTTTCCCATATATCACATCCTGTCTGAGTTGTCTCTTTTCCCATATATCACATCCTGTCTGAGTTGTCTCTTTTCCCATATATCACATCCTGTCTGAGTTGTCTCTTTTCCCATTTATCACATCCTGTCTGAGTTGTCTCTTTTCCCATATATCACATCCTGTCTGAGTTGTCCCGTTCCTGCACGTCACATCCTGTCTAAGTTGTCCCTGTGTTGAGATGTAAGTGAATTAGCATCAAAGAGTAGTATACACACATCCAAATGTTATGGCATAACTAAGTGGTGTGACTGGTGTGGTACGTGTTGGACTCGCTTGGTTCTTCAGGTGAAGTACCGGGATGGTGTTGGCAGTGGAACCGCAGTGAAGGAGACCCCAGAGATGGAACGAGTCCGCCGGAACCAGGAGAACATCAGCTCAGTGAGAACCCTCAGCAGCTCCGGAACGTTCTAATGTGTTGATATTCTTCTGACTATGAGCTCAGTGAGAACCCTCAGCAGCTCCGGAACATTCTAGTGTGTTGATATCTTACTGCCTATGAGGCCCTGACGCTTAACTCACTGTGCAAACTCTCCTGGACTTGCTATAGCAGCGGTCTGCCTCTCTACTGAAATATTCAGTCTTGTCTTCAAATTAGGATTGCTAATGTAGTGGTATGCCTCAGGTTCATTTGTCATTTTGGTTTTGAAAGAAAGCTAATTTTTTCAGTCAGCTTTATTTACATGTTCACATAGTTTACGACCTGGTACGACAGAAGGCACAATTCATCCACACACACACACAAGCTCTTTGAATCCTTCATCACTAAAATAGCTCGGAGGAATTTGTCCATGAAAAAGGCTTTGTAGTTCATGTTCACCTATATCCCCACACATTCACTCGTTCACCCATATCCCCACACATTCACTTGTTTACCCATATCCCCACTCATTCACTTGTTCACCCATATCCCCACACATTCACACATTCACTCGTTCACCCATATCCCCACAGCATTCACAAATTCACTCGTTCACCCATATCCCCACACATTCACCCATTCACTCTGTCACACATGCTGTATCCCCACACATTCACTCTGTCACCCATACTGTATCCCCACACATTCAGTCGTTCACCCATATCCCCACACATTCACACATTCACTCTGTCACACATGCTGTATCCCCACACATTCAGTCGTTCACCCATATCCCCACACATTCACACATTCACTCTGTCATACATACTGTATCCCCACACATTCACTCTGTCACACATACTGTATCCCCACACATTCAGTCGTTCACCCATATCCCCACACATTCACACATTCACTCTGTCACACATACTGTATCCCCACACATTCAGTCGTTCACCCATATCCCCACACATTCACACATTCACTCTGTCACACATACTGTATCCCCACACATTCACTCTGTCACACATACTGTACCCCCACTCATTCACTGCAGTGCTGCTCCCGTTCAGGCTCTGTTGAAATCAGAGTCATGGTTGTCCATCAGACGAGCTGACCAGTGTGTCCTTGAGCTCACCCACTCAGAGGCTACTTTCACACATGCACACACACACACACACACACACACACACACACACACACACACACACACGCACACAAACACACACACGCACACACACACCCCAGCCTTGGCCATTGTCCAGATGCAGTCATTAGCGGCTATAGCAGCCCGGAGGGGGACAATGGCCCATTGAGAGAGCAGCAGGCTCTCAGGCCCGGTCCACCCCTGCTGCAGGGGGCCCAGGAGTTCTGGTGCCAGTTCCAGGGGGCCCAGGAGTTCTGGTGCCAGGCTGACAGAACCAGGCCGCCGTGCCAGCCCACCCAGACGCCAGCGATGGCCAGCCCTGGCAGGGGTGGACACTGATGGCATGCCCTGGCGTGGGACGCACTGGCAGAGGTGGACACTGAGATGGACCTTTTAGTGATGGACCGGTGTGTTCTCAATACTGAGATGGACCTTTTAGTGATGGACCGGACCGGTGTGTTCTCAATACTCTTTGAGCTCTTTGAGTTCCAGCATTTTGTGTTGACATGTTGTTGCCTCACATTGCTGTGCAGTGAATCCCAAGGCTGTTTGGACACATAGAGCATTCTCCTGATAATACAGTGGCCTTTTGGATACATAGAGCATTCTCCTGATAATACAGTGGCCTTTTGGATACATAGAGCATTCTCCTGATAATACAGTGGCCTTTTGGACACATAGAGCATTCTCCTGATAATACAGTGGCCTTTTGGATACGTAAAGCACAGTACTGATAATACAGTGCCCCTACTGTTGCTGTTCTGTTGCTGTCAACTTATCTGACACTTTGTCCAAACGTCCCATCATTGAATCGGTGGTGTGTTTGAACACTCTCAGGTTACATAATAAGCCTTATATACCAGTGCGATGTTTTAGTTCATGTTGACAGGTAAGATATCAGAAGCTGTTCCCAGTGTACTAGTGTGTTGTGTGAGCTGCTCTGTCTTGTGTGGCAGGTGAAATATACTAGTGGGATATGGGTCACATAGAGCTGCTTTATCTTGTGTGGCAGGTGAAATGTACTAGTGTGTTGTGTGAGCTGCTTTATCTTGTGTGGCAGGTGAAATGTACTAGTGTGTTGTGTGAGCTGCTTTATCCTGTGTGGCAGGTGAAATATACTAGTGTGTTGTGTGAGCTGCTTTATCCTGTGTGGCAGGTGAAATATACTAGTGTGTTGTGTGAGCTGCTTTATCCTGTGTGGCAGGTGAAATATACTAGTGTGTTGTGTGAGCTGCTCTATCCTGTGTGGCAGGTGAAATATACTAGTGTGTTGTGTAAGCTGCTCTATCCTGTGTGGCAGGTGAAATATACTAGTGTGTTGTGTGAGCTGCTCTATCCTGTGTGGCAGGTGAAATATACTAGTGTGTTGTGTGAGCTGCTCTATCCTGTGTGGCAGGTGAAATATACTAGTGTGTTGTGTGAGCTGCTCTATCTTGTGTGGCAGGTGAAATATACTTCAGTAGTGTGTTGTGTGAGCTGCTCTATCCTGTGTGGCAGGTGAAATATACTAGTGTGTTGTGTGAGCTGCTCTGTCTTGTGTGGCAGGTGAAATATAAGTGTACTAGTGTGTTGTGTGAGCTGCTCTATCTTGTGTGGCAGGTGAAATATACTAGTGTGTTGTGTGAGCTGCTCTATCTTGTGTGGCAGGTGAAATATACTAGTGTGTTGTGTGAGCTGCTCTGTCTTGTGTGGCAGGTGAAATATACTAGTGTGTTGTGTGAGCTGCTCTGTCTTGTGTGGCAGGTGAAATATACTTCAGTAGTGTGTTGTGTGAGCTGCTCTATCCTGTGTGGCAGGTGAAATATACTAGTGTGTTGTGTGAGCTGCTTTATCCTGTGTGGCAGGTGAAATATACTAGTGTGTTGTGTGAGCTGCTCTGTCTTGTGTGGCAGGTGAAATATAAGTGTACTAGTGTGTTGTGTGAGCTGCTCTGTCTTGTGTGGCAGGTGAAATATAAGTGTACTAGTGTGTTGTGTGAGCTGCTCTGTCTTGTGTGGCAGGTGAAATATAAGTGTACTAGTGTGTTGTGTGAGCTGCTCTATCTTGTGTGGCAGGTGAAATATACTAGTGTGTTGTGTGAGCTGCTCTGTCTTGTGTGGCAGGTGAAATATACTAGTGTGTTGTGTGAGCTGCTCTATCTTGTGTGGCAGGTGAAATACAAGACGCCGGCGGGGCAGGGCACCAGCATTGGGAGAACTCCAGAACTGGAGCGGGTCAAACAGAACCAAGAGAACATCAGCTCGGTAAGTGGACACACACACACACACACACACACACACACACACTCATCTCCGGATCATCAGCGCAACGGGAACACACACACAGACATACACACACACGCATCTCCTAGTGCTGAGGAGTGGACACACACGCACACACATCATCATAGCATGTGCTCAGTTGGACAGACAGAGGGGTTTGGCATTTTTAACGCAAGATATGACATGTACAGATCAACAGGCATAATTCATGTCTTACCTCTCTTCTCTCTCTCTCCCCCCCCCTCTCTCCCTCTTTCTCTCTCTCTCTCCCCCCCTCTCTCCCTCGTCTCTGTAGATAAAGTATCAGAAGGGTCTGCAGGAGGTGAAGGGCCGGTCTTGTTCAGAACTGGACACTCCTGAAATGAGGCGTGTCCGCAAGTCTCAAAATGACATCTCCATGGTAGCGTGCCGGTCATCGTGATGCGGTTGCCGTGGATATAACACTACTGACCCCACGTTGAGTGGTCATGTTGCCTCTGGTACCCCCCCCCCCCCACTAGCCACTGCTGCTGGATGGAGCAGCACCTGTTACTGCCAATAACCTACTTGTTGTGTTTGCGTACTAATCACTTATCATTAATAAAGGTTTTGGCCTCGTGTCCTGTGTGGAGTTTATTGCTCACTGACCAAAAGCACCCACTGAGTTCTGTCTGTGTGTGTGCATGTGTGTGTGTGTGTGTGTGTGTGTGTGTGTGTGTGTGTGTGTGTGATGACCCAATAAATTGAGTGTAGTGTAACATCCCTATGTAGCTGTGTTCCCCGTGTGTGCTGATGTTGTGTTCACGCCTCGCCCTGCCCAGGCCAAGTACCACGAGGACTTTGAGCGTGCGCGGGGTCGGGGCACCACCCCTGGGCTGGAGGAGCAGCTGGGCATGGGCATGGAACACGGGCACGGCCACGGGCACCACCCGCACCACCCACACCACCCACACCACCACAACAACCAGGTGATGAGCGAGGCCGCCTACAAAGGCGTGCACCCGCAGGTGGTAGAGATGGACCGTAGACCGGGCATCAACGTAGGTTAGTGTCCTTTTACATCCATTGCTAGTCTTCTCCTCCTGACCTCTCTCGCTCTCTTTTTTTGTATATTTTCTTTCTTTCTGTCTTTCTTTCTCTCTCTCTCTCTTTTTTTGTATCTTTTCTTTCTTTCTTTTGTTTTCTGTCTCTCTTTCGTTGCATCTTTTCTACAGTATATTGTTTTCTTTTTGTTTGTTTGTTTCTTTCTCTCTCTCTCCCTCTCTAGCCTGCTTTTCCTCTGCTTGTCCATCTGTTCTGTCCACATCCTGTTGTTCATGTCCTGCTCCTTTGTCCATCTGTCCTGTCCACATCCTGTTGTTCATGTCCTGCTCCTTTGTCCATCTGTCCTGTCCACATCCTGTTGTTCATGTCCTGTTCCTTTACTCCACCCTGTTCCTGTCCTGCCCTCTGCTCCCGGCCCCATGTGAAGACCTGAAGGTGTGGCGCACTGATCCGGGGTCCATCTTTGATTTTGACCCCGTGGAGGATAACATGCAGTCTAAGAGCCTGCGCCGCCTCTCCGGTACCCTCCCGCTCATCTCCCTCACTGTAGTCATTCACATGAGCGCTTATGTGTCATTTCATATCTACAGTAGAAACGTGCGCTCACTCATCTCCCTCACTGTAGTCATTCACATGAGCGCTTATGTGTCATTTCATATCTACAGTAGCAACGTGCGCTCACTCATCTCCCTCACTGTAGTCATTCACATGAGCGCTTATGTGTCATTTCATATCTACAGTAGCAACGTGCGCTCACTCATCTCCCTCACTGTAGTCATTCACACGAGCGCTTATGTGTCATTTCATATCTACAGTAGAAACGTGCGCTCACTCAGCGCTGCCTATTTCAGACCACCTCTGATATGAAGTCATACAGTCATCATATGTCATCAGAAACATTTGTGTGTGTCAGTTTCACCTCTTTCATGTACTTTCCTTCCTTTCCAATATGCTGTTCCCCTAAACCTCTTTTCCCCTTCATCCTTCACCTGGCCTGGCTCCTGCTCCTGTGGCTCCTTACTCCTCCTCCTCTTCCTCCTCCTCCTCCTCCTCCTCCTCCTCCTCTGTGCGTCTGCTGTGCGGGTGCTGCCCTCTGGTGGGTGGTGCTGGTACCAGAGCGGGCCAGTCGTCTGAGCAGGCAGCAGTCTCAGCAGTCTCTGCCGTCCCAGGCCCAGTCCGTGTGCAGCTCCATGGGCTCTGAGCTGTGGGACCGCAGCGTGTCTGTGTGCAGCAGCAGCTCCGTCATGCAGTCCCAGCCGGACAAAGGTAGTGAGCGCTGCTACGTAGCACAGGGTAGCACTCATCACTGCTATACAGCACAGGGTAACTCTTATAGAGCTGCTACTGTATGTAGCACAGGGTAGCACTCACAGAGCTGCTAAGTAGCACAGAGTAGCACTCACAGAGCTGCTAAGTAGCACAGGGTAGCACTCACAGAGCTGCTATACAGCACAGGGTAGCACTCACCACTGTTATGTAGCACAGGGTAACTCTTATATTGCTGCTACATAGCACAGGGTAGCACTCACAGAGCTGCTACATAGCACAGGGTAGCACTCACAGAGCTGCTATGAAGCACAGGGTAGCACTCATAGAGCTGCTATGTAGCACAGTGTAACTTTTATAGAGCTGCTACTGAATGTAGCGCAGGGTAGCACTCACAGCGCTGCTATTTAGCACAGGGTAACTCTTATAGAGCTGCTATGTAGCACAGGGTAACTCTCACAGAGCTGCTACATAGCACAGGGGAACTCTTATAGAGCTGCTACTGTATGTAGCACAGGGTAACTCTCACAGAGCTGCTACATAGCACAGGGGAACTCTCACAGAGCTGCTACGTAGCACAGGGGAACTCTCACAGAGCTGCTACGTAGCACAGGGTAACTCTTATAGAGAAACAGAGGTAGTGCTGCGATGTAGCGCAGGGTAACTCTTATAGAGGGACTTGCAGATGAACCTAGTGGTTTAGTAAATTATACATTCATTAAAAAGATAGTAAATCTTATATTTTATATCTGAAGTCAATTAAAATATTGAGAAATTAAAGGATTAGGCTGTAGTCACCTGTTGGTATGGTTACAGGAATGGTTATGTACTCCAATGTTTGCCACCATATTCCACAGTGTCCGCAGTCACATTAACTCTCTTACTCGTCATTTCTCCACCGATTAACTGTGTTGCTCTCTCTCTCTCTCTCTCTCTCTCTCTCTCTCTCTCTCTCTCTCTCTCTCTCTCTCTCTGGACGTTTAATACTGTATGCATGTTGGAGTGTTTCTCACCCACTCTGTCAGCTATGCAGAGATTACTGTATTTACATACTTCACAATCTTGTGATGTGCCGTCTCCCTCAGCATTGCTGCCGTTCCCAGTGAGTGCCATGTGGAGCATTAGGGAGTGCCATGTGGAGCATTAGGGAGTGCCCATGTGGAGCATTAGGGAGTGCCCATGTGGAGCATTAGGGAGTGCCCGTGTGGAGCATTAGGGAGTGCCCATGTGGAGCATTAGGGAGTGCCATGTCTCACACTAACGGTGCACATTGAGTTAAAGGACCCCTGGACTCAGCTGCTGTTTTCTCAGATGTGCACTGCATGGCTACTAGCCACTTGAGTAACGTTGTCTTCACAGAAAGCCCGTCTGGACAGCTGTTTACTTTAACCTGTTCTGTAGGTGTTCATGTGCGCTGTCCATCTTTAACCATTGTTATTGCCTTGGTTCCTGACCCACAACGCTTCTTTCACACTTGCACTTTAACTGTGTGAGCACTACATGCTACGTGTGCCTTTAAATGATTGCGCTCACACAGAGATGAGCTGATGTGAGCCCAGAGCACCTCTTCCTTGTTTGAGACTGCTGGGTCCTGGTCCCCCTCTAAACTCACTAAACTCCACCACACGGCGTGTGTGTGTGCTGGTCTCCCTCTAAACTCACTAAACTCCACCACACGGCGTGTGTGTGTCCGGTCCAGCCTCGTCTCTCCATGTCTGACCGCTGGTCCGTGTGATTCCAGGTGCGTACCACCCAGGAGGACAGCAGGGCTACTACATGCACCAGAGCAGCATGTCCTCAGTGAGGTCGGTCCAGTCCCCCCCGCACTCCGCCACCATGGTGAGTCCCACAGTCCCACCCCCCACTCCGCCACTATGGTGAGTCCCACAGTCCTGGAGCAGCATTCAGCACCAGCAGCATTCAGCACCAGCTATCCAGGCTACTGAATATTCAGCACCAGCTATCCAGGCTACTGGATATTCAGCACCAGCTATCCAGGCTACTGAATGTATTCACTATGTGTATATGTGTATATATTCAGCACCAGCTATCCAGGCCACTGAATATTCAGCACCAGCTATCCAGGCTACTGAATGTATTCACTATGTGACTGTGTAGCGCTGCAGCTTCATATCCAGGCCACTGAATTTACTCAGTATGTGTAGTGGTGCAGCTTCATTATGGATGAGTACTGGTGTTAAAAAAGGTTGAGTAAGTTGTTGTAGTGATGTTAGTGTTTCTAAAACAGTTACAGTTGTATTTAAGTCCAGACATAAGTCCACATGAAGCTACAAATATAGCAGATATAGGGATTTTATCTGTAGCATGCAGCTGTGAATGCTAACTTTTGTTGTCCATCATTTGTACTTTTCAGAGAGTGTATCGCGCTCTGTACGACTATGCCGCCCAGGACCATGACGAGGTGTCTTTCCGCGATGGCGACGTCATCATCAACGCGCAGCCCATCGACGAGGGCTGGATGTACGGCACCGTCCAGAGGACCGGCAAGTCCGGCATGCTGCCCGCCAACTACGTGGAGTGCTTCAACTAGAGGGCAGGATCTGGTTGGGTTTTTTGGGGGGGCGGGGGGGATAAGGGAGGATAATTCCACAGAACGCCCGCCCTCAAACCCTACCCCATCTCCCACCCAAGCTGTGGGCGCAATAGAAGTCCTGGGAGGCCGAGGGGTGGAGTCGCTCTAGTTCCGAGAGACACACTGCAGCCATAATGTTAGCTACGCTGTTTAGACCTCTATGAGCATAACCTGGACAAGTATTCAACTCCTTCTGTGCCACACATTAATACACATCTTGCTTTATGAAAACTGTGATTCTATGCTTCTGGGGATGTTAATGCCATGTTATTGCTAGCATATGAATATCCTGAAGCGGATTATGGCGCAGTGTGTCTTGTTCTGCTCAGGTAGGGACAGCAGAGAGAGGATAGGGACATGCATAGGATGCTCATTAGATTAGCTCCGCCCCCAAGACTTCTATTGGAAGGCCAGACATGCCTTGTATTATTCCTTTGTGTCTATTTTTGTTAACTTTCACATTTAGGTGTTGTCACTAATACATTTTTTATTATTGTTATTATTATGATTATATGGTTATTATAATTTACAAAAAAGGAAACCCATTGAGTGGCAGGCTCTGGGTTCTCCAGTAGGGTGGTCTGCAGCAACAACAACCTGTTTCATTATTATTAACACATGTGTTCTTAGGAGTACTGGGAAGCCAGCTCTACAACTGTAGTTCAGTGCTGTAGACATGCTGAACAATATCTCCTGTCTCAATGACCTTGACTGTGTTGTCTGGTTGTATACAATATGCATGTACAGAATACTAACTGGGATCTCTAGTACGTTTTCAGAGGCGATGCCCAACTCTATCCGTGCGTAGCCATTGAGTCTTTATATCCTACAGATGTGGTTTTGGAACGATGCTAAAGCAAAGTTCCAGCAGGTTGTTTAAGACGTCATTCTGTGGCCAACGGCACAAGAAGACCATGAGAAGATATTTGTGTATATTAGTACTGCTGAATCACAAGGTTGTCCAGGTGCAGAAATAATTGCAGCACTGGCTGTGATACGGGCAGTCCAAAATATGCCCGTTACATAAGCAATAGATCATGTTGTCACTTAGATCTATACACATAAACAGAACACCCTTCAAATCCATGAGATACACATACAGAACACCCTTCAAATCCATGTTTCTGGGACAGATTCACGGATGTTGACTTTATGTCATCACTCAACTCAACTGAAAGAATTGACGTTGTCCAGAATATTCCACATTATTACACATAGAGGAGATGAAAATAGCCATAGTGTGTTGCTCATCTAATGGTTTTAATCAAGTTTCTGCACATCAGTCTTGTTTTGGGCTAATACTCTCTTGTACAAAAAGGAAATAAAAGCATTTTCCTTTGTTGATTTGATTGTGTTAACAGATGCACTGTACCAGACAATAATTTCTTTTGATAATGCACCTGAGTTTTTATTAATTGCGGTGGTTCACACGTGTGGCAAATAAACTGCTTTGTCAACATTCAATGTTTGTCTCCATTATGTTTTACTTAGTTGTAGAAACTTCAGTTTTCATTTGAGATCAAAATAAAAATGTGTTTTCCTGCCATTTCTGAGATTGGCTATATTTAAATCGGTCCATGAAAGGTGTTGTGTCATATGGCCCATTCTCACCTTTACTCGCCACAACAGCAGGGGGCGATGTAAATTTACACTACATATGGGATATCCTGCACGCCCTAATATTGCGCTTGCGCACTACCGTTGAAGGAACCGAAGCACAACGAACTAAGCACCGTGCCACTCTTTGCTAAGAGTATCGGCATTCAGAAATACTGTGAAATGATGAAGTTTCTACCCAGGTTACTTTTGCTATTGTTAATAGCCTTCCCAACAACTATTGTACTGAAAGGTAAGTGAGGCTGGTTCAATAATGTCAAGGAATTAGCCTACTTGGCTCGAAACTACCGCTAAGTCAGCTGTAGTCGCGAGCTAGTTAGCTGACAGGCTAAGGTGGCGAATTGAGTGAAAGGCCAATCCATGCGCACTGATATAACATGTATTTAACGTTACAGCGTTTTATCAGAGCAGATCTTTTGATAGCATATCTGATACCTAGTTTGTGCAGTGTAATTGTAATGACTGCATGACTATTAGAGCTACTTTTGAATATTTAATTTTCTTTAGTGATTAACTGCACTTGACTGACGTGTCCTTACGGCTCGGGTAGATGGAGGTTTAGCTTAGCCGCAAGCATGATAGCTAGTTAGCATTGGCTAGCATAAATAGCCTCATCTAGGTAGCAGCTAGTCCAAAGTAGTTTGACGTTAGCATGGTGAACGTTAGAATGATAGTCTGTCAAGACAGAGCTCTTGTCTCTGGAACACGTAGTCTTCTTGCTAACGTTAGTTGTGATATTGTGGTAAATGAAAATAGCCAAAAGTTTGATTTACAGACCGGATACTTTGGGGCCATGTACATTATTAGTAGACTGAAACCGTATCGTTAATCTACTGTCAGAGGATGTTGTGCTTAGGGAAACGTTAGCAGCTCACCAGGAAGGCTACGGTTCCTCGTTCCCCAACTTAGTAAAAAAAAGGCGTCTCAGTTATTTTCAGAACTAAAGTCAGTGGATTCAGTAACCTTACTGGCGAGAATCGTATAGTCTTTGCCATTTTTAAGTAACATTGTATCTATTGTCCGCAAGATAGCTAGCTGGTTGGTCACCAATGCAACCTCTACGTGTTAGAGGTTGGCCAAAATAAGATTAGCTAACATTTGGTCTTGTATATCAGTTAGTATGAACACTGGTTGTCGTTGCGCTGACTTGCATGGTTTTGAGGTCTGTTCCACATCGTTGTGCTTGTGCCGTGACGCAGGACCATTGGTGGCAGCACAGGATGCGACTGAGGACGAGGAGGCTGCTGATGAAGACTTGGGAGATGACGTGATTGCTGAGGATGATGACGAGGCTGAGGTAGAGGATGACGAAAACACAGAATTGGTAAGAGTTGATTTCTATATGTATCACTAACCTGGCGCTGCTGTTCATAAGAGCATGTAGCCTATCCATATATATATGTAGTCTCTATGCTCTACATACTGCAGTTGCTCTCGTACTCTCCCACTGATGAGGCACTCGTGTGCTTTGATGATGCTTTAAAACAGTTGTCTTTCTTTGCAATGTAGACGGAAGAGAAAGAGGAGGAGGAGGAAGAAGAAGCATTAACGGGAGAAGTCAAAGCCTCCCCCCATGCAGACACAACCATCCTCTTCGTCAAAGGAGACGGTGAGTGCTTCAGCCATATGGACCACCACACACACCACCACCACACATACCACCACACACACGACCATACTTACCACCACACACACCACCACCACACACACACCACCATACTTACCACCACACACACCACCACCACACACACACACCACCATACTTGCCACCACACACACACCACCACACACACCACCATAGACATCACAGCACTGGAAAGCTTTGACTCTTGGGAATCTATACATGACAAACCTTTTTCATGAATAGTTTGCATAGTGCTTTACATTGCCAAATTAATCTTAGTATGTCACAATTCAAAATGCCGCCTCCTCCCACTTTCGTGCTTCCCTACCTTCTAGCCATGTGTATGTCCTTAGCAATAATATGTAGATATTATCAGACTTGAACTGTGCATTCGGTCCTAATGTCCTCTCCCCTGCATCCTCAGACTTGAACTGTGCATTCGGTCCTAATGTCCTCTCCCCTGCATCCTCAGACTTGAACTGTGCATTCGGTCCTAATGTCCTCTCCCCTGCATCCTCAGACTTGAACTGTGCATTCGGTCCTAATGTCCTCTCCCCTGCGTCCTCAGACTTGAACTGTGCATTCGGTCCTAATGTCCTCTCCCCTGCGTCCTCAGACTTGAACTGTGCTTTCGGTCCTAATGTCCTCTCCCCTGCATCCTCAGACTTGAACTGTGCATTCGGTCCTAATGTCCTCTCCCCTGCATCCTCAGACTTGAACTGTGCATTCGGTCCTAATGTCCTCTCCCCTGCATCCTCAGACTTGAACTGTGCATTCGGTCCTAATGTCCTCTCCCCTGCGTCCTCAGACTTCCCGGCCAACAACATCGTCAAGTTCCTGATGGGCTTCACCAACAAGGGCGCCGAGAACTTTGTGGTGGAGTCCCTGGACGCCTCGTTCCGCTACCCGCAGGACTTCCAGTTCTACATCCAGAACTTCACGGCCCTGCAGCTGGGCATCGTGGTGCCGCCGCTGCGCCAGGCCACGTTCGAGTACTCGTTCATCCCCGCAGAGCCCATGGGGGGGCGCCCCTTCGGCCTGGTCATCAACCTCAACTACAAGGACAGCAATGTGAGTACAGCCAAAGATCCTTAAATATTGACAAGATAGAGCAACGTAATGCATCTCTATGGAAGCAAAATTCGAACAGTTCCGGTCTGCTTAAAGGGGCGTGTTGCAAAGACGTCATAGTGGGATATCGATCTCTGCAGATTGGCAAGCAGTTCAGTTCGAATGTTAGCAGGTCTGCTTAAAGGGGGATTTAGCCCCCCTCCCCCTTGTAAAGACAGAACGCGGAAATGATCGAACGTTTGCGCCTCTCGCTCCGCTTTAACCCTCTCTGGTACAGCGCTGCCTCTCATTTGGGCTTTTATACGTCCTCCCTCGCTCCTCGGGCCTCCATCCTCACTGATCTACATAAAGAAAGATAGAAGAAGGGATAGACTATCCCATTGTTGCTGCCCCATCATCCTTTATGTAGATCAGTGAGGATCGAGGCCCGAGGAGCGAGAGAGGACGCATAAGCGCTGAATGAGAGGCACCCCATGACGTCATTCAAACACTCCTACAAAGGTCTTGTTTATTTTCATTTCCAAGTGCGATTTCACAGAGCAGCGTTGAGATAGCTGGTGGTGTTGTGTCAGCCACCCAGGGGTGCAGGTGAAATGTCAAAGATAATAACATTGATTGTTTTCAAATCATGTTTTGATCACAATTGTCAAAACTGGAGGATGATCTGCCCTCTGAGCAGCTTCTTGCTATGTGGGGGGTCTCAGCTTTTATGCTCATGCAGGTCTGCTTTTATTGTTTTTGAGTTATTTCACAACATGGGCCAATGGTTCAGTACTCTAAAAGTTACATATTGTATGAAGCCATGAATAAACAAGAGTCACAGCAGGTCATCATATACCAATGATCCAAACACTCATGATCAAATAGTTAGTCCTACTTAAACTGTCTGGTATGAAGTTGCCCATCAAATTACCAAATTAACATGCAGTTGCCTTTACAAGTTACCAGAACACATGGCAAACACCTAAGAAATGAACAGACAATTGCAATGATTTGCAACTTGCAAGGGAACAACCTATCAACTATTAGTATTGACATTTTAACAATATCTAAAAACATTGAATTGAAAATGTATGCAAAAATGTTTAAAATGTCAAATATTGAAACAAACATAATATCTAGACTACATCACTTTAGGCAAATGGAAAATTATCTCTTTGATTTAGGCTATAACCATACAATATAATTTTGCCTTAAAATAATGTTTATCTTTGTTTTCAAATTTGAATAAAGATTGAGAATGTGACGTAAAACGCAACGCATTTTGGCAATTGGCGGCCCAAAATTAAAGTAGTTTTACTGACTTGCGGGAACAACGCGGTGCAGTTGTCGAAATGCCGTTTACCTGCTGTGTTCTAAAATTCAATAGAGTAACATGAAGCTTATCTTTTATCGTTTTCCAACGTGAAAAAATAATAGTACACGCCATGTTTCAGAGGTGACCAAAAGGCGAGGAATGGCATGGATAGCAGCAGTAAGAAAGTGCAAGATTATGTTCTGTTTTTCACACTATTTTTTCACGTTTAGTTTTCATTATTATCATGCCAGATCATAGACCCAGAACACTAGTTTACATGGGCTAGCATTAGGCGAGCCAGACATACCCATAATTGTGTTTTGATAACGTTGGTCACATGTCTCTATAGAAAGGGATGGAAATGTGTGCTATTACAATAGCAGATTGAGCACAGGTTGTACTACACTGGCCTGCTGTTTATGCTCTGTGATTGTATGGCATGAAATGGTGCTTTGATTGTAGTGCTTGATACTCCGGTTAGGTTGCGCAAAGTGAAACGAAGCAGAAAAAACAAGTTTGGATCCACTTGATTGGTTGTGCTGCCTCATTCAGTCGGCTGCAAGAATGCATTGAAGGCCTTGTGTCTGTGTTGGCATGCCTTTTCTCACCTCTCTCTCTTTATCTCTCTCCCTCTCTCTCCCTCCTTCCCTCCCTCCCTCTCTCCCTCCCTCCCTCCCTCCAGGGCAATGTGTTTCAGGACGCCGTTTTCAACCAGACCGTTACGGTCACAGAGAGGGAGGACGGCCTGGATGGAGAGACGTATGTGACCTTCTACTCTGTTAATCCTCTTCTATTCACGTCCATGCTGTAACTAGTGGCTTTGCTTTTGTCATTCTAAGTAATGCTTGTGTTCATGGCCATGTTGTAATTGGGTTTTTGGTTACACTGATGCCACTTAGTTAGTGGTTTTGTTTTTGTAATTCTATGCTTGTAGATGCTCGATGTTCTATGCTTTTAGTTTTCATAATTCTAGTTAAATGCTCTTTATAAACCCTGAGGAAGTGTTATGGAGTAACCTGAGGTTTCATTATTCACCACTAGGGGGCTTTGCTACAGGTAAGGCTGCAGTGATGTTGAGGTTATTTATGTATTTATGCCTCATCAGGATCTTCATGTACGTGTTCCTCGGTGGTCTTGGACTCCTCGTTGTCGTTGGGCTTCACCAGCTGCTGGAGTCAAGAAAGGTAAAAGACAAACACCCCCTCGCATGTAGAAACAGAACCATGCACCACCCACCACCCACAAACACGCCATAACCACCTACACCTCTGGAACGCAACTCCTCCTAACGCAAGGACCAGCCCATTCTGTCTTATATCTGTACGTGACAGGATCTTCTGTCTGTCCGTCACTGGCATATCTCTCGAACCGTATGTCCGAACAATTTCAAAGCGATCAGCTACAGACAACGAGTGGCAGACAGAGCGTGATGTCACTTCTGGACTATCAGAGATTGTTGAGTCGATGACTCATTGTTCCACAAAATGGTTGATCTTCTTTATCCGGAAGGTATTCAGTAAGCTTAACAATGAACATATAGCCATAACTCAGTACAGCTGTTAGGATTGTTATTTTGATCTGTACAAATGTCACATGCAGCCATGCCTAAAGTCAGTTTACTGCACTATTCATTAATGTATGGTTAGCTGCAATCAGGTTTTCCCCCATCAACCTACAGTAGAGGTAAAGCAGGCACACCTGCGGGCATGTCATTGGGCTACGTGCTTTCTACAGCAATGGCATGTTTGAACGGGCACTGCCCTAGTTGTGAGGGAATGTTGGGCTTGTGTCTGAGTGGTCATGTGCTGCCGAGTGGACTGCAGTGCAGGCTCTAACATTACTGTAGTTCCTCAGGACTAGTGCAGGCTGTAACATCACTCTGTAGTGCAGTGCAGGCTGTAGCATCACTCTGTAGTTCCTCAGGACTAGTGCAGGCTGTAACTTCACTCTGTAGTTCCTCAGGACTAGTGCAGGCTGTAGCATCACTCTGTAGTTCCTCAGGACTAGTGCAGGCTGTAACATCACTCTGTAGTTCCTCAGGACTAGTGCAGGCTGTAACATCACTCTGTAGTTCCTCAGGACTAGTGTAGTGCAGGCTGTAACATCACTCTGTAGTTCCTCAGGACTCTAGTGCAGGCTGTAGCATCACTCTGTAGTTCCTCAGGACTAGTGCAGGCTGTAACATCACTCTGTAGTGCAGTGCAGGCTGTAACATCACTCTGTAGTTCCTCAGGACTAGTGCAGGCTGTAACATCACTCTGTAGTTCCTCAGGACTAGTGCAGGCTGTAGCATCACTCTGTAGTTCCTCAAGACTCTAGTGCAGGCTGTAACATCACTCTGTAGTTCCTCAGGACTAGTGCAGGCTGTAGCATCACTCTGTAGTTCCTCAGGACTAGTGCAGGCTGTAACCATCATCACTCTGTAGTTCCTCAGGACTAGTGCAGGCTGTAGCATCACTCTGTAGTTCCTCAGGACTAGTGCAGGCTGTAGCATCACTCTGTAGTTCCTCAGGACTAGTGCAGGCTGTAACATCACTCTGTAGTGCAGTGCAGGCTGTAACATCACTCTGTAGTGCAGTGCAGGCTGTAACCATCATCACTCTGTTGTTCCTCAGGACAGGCACGGCGGGAGCATGAACAGAAAGCTTGTTAAGGCAGCCGAGTTCCTGCACATGATGGAGGTAGTCAGGACACACACAGGACACACACACAGGACACACACACAGGACACACACAGGACACACACAGGACAGACAGGTCGCTCTGCAGGACAGTGACCGCTGGCTGGACTTGGTCTCTCATGCCATCGGAGGGGCGATAGAAAGGCTGACTGGCATTCATGCCAGAACATGGCACAGCTTGGCCTGGGTTCAAAAGTCAGGCCCTCGTAAAGCACCTGCTATTTCTTTTTAGACTCTTGGGGCAGCATGCTTTGTAGTAAAATGTAACTGGGTTCTTGCCTGATATTCCTCCCTAATGTAGTCCACATTGCTAATATAGTGAGGGTGCAACTGGTAGACTCTTCTGATTGGCTCAGCCTTGTGAACATCAGCCTGCTTGTGGCATTAATATGAGCACAGGCTTTTGGAGACCAGGTCCAACCCAGCCAGGGTGTGAGTTCAGACAAAACAGTTTTAATAACCAAAATGTAAAACTGACCCTATACACGTTGCATGTACAATTGTATAAGTTGTGGTCAGTTTTTCCTGCAGGAGTGAGCGGTGTGTTAGTGTCCCCTGTAAGGCCCAGTGTAGTGTCCTCTATCCACCTTATTCCTTAACCCGGAAATATGCATCGTTGCGATGGTTACGATACTGTTTTCAACTTCCGTTCATTCTGTTAACATGTGCGTTCTCCGTAGCTAACTAGATTATGCCTCAACTTAGATTTCTTTCGAAATGTTGACAATTCTGCCCTCAACATGTATATACTACATCATATATAATCGATATAAAATAGAAAAGTTTACTTTTATATGCGTTATGATATGTTAAGCACCGTTAACCGTCACGTTAAAATAGATACAATGCAGCTTCGCCGGAAATAGAAAACCGTTTCGGTGTCATGGCGACCCCCATTGTTGGCTGCGGAATATCGTGGATAAGGCCATCGATGCCCACCTGTGGCCCCAGAGAGCTGCATGTGGAGCTCCTCTCTGCCTCGCCAGGGTTGCGTGTGATGCGTGCATGTGCCTGCGGACTAAACGTCTCTTGAGTCATTGCAATATTCCACATCTGTCTGTCTGTCAGCCACATTAGAGATGAGCAAAAAAAAGCACATCAGCAGGTTTTGACAGGGCAGGAATGCAGCAACTTGCTGTGACTGGGTCAAAGTTCATGAATCTCAATTGCTTGCGTGTGTGCATCAGGTTGCCATGGCAGTTCACACCAGAGCCACTCTTCAAGTGTGTTCAGATATTGGTCCAAGTACTGCATTTGGTATCAGAGGTACAACTCCGTTTGCACCAGTAGCTCTCTATGAGCACCTTACAGCTGTGTAAAGTAGAGAGAAGTTTTAGACGACCACGTAGATAAACACAGAGGTGGACGCAGTGTAGATTGTGTCTCACTCCAGCGTATCTGTGCGTTGCTTGTGCTGTAAGTTCCCAGTCAGCGTGTGCTGTTTGTGACGGTGTTGCTTGCGTGTGTGTGTGTGTGTGTGTGTGTGTGGTCTACAGAGGAGGAGGCCGGTGGCCAAGGTGGAGATGGGCACGGCCAGCCACGGAGACGTAGACATGGACTGGATCCCTCAGGAGACGCTCAACCAGATCAGTGAGTACAGCCAACGGCCCCGCCCCATCATCACCTTTGACCTTTAGGAGCACCTCCTGCTCTGAGCACCTCTTGCCCAGCTGCCTGGTGTGTGTGTGTGTGTGTGTGTGTGTGTGTGTGTGTGTGTGTGTGTGTGTGTGTGTGTGTGTGTGTGTGTGTGTGTGTGTGTGTGTGTGTGTGTGTGTGTGTGTGTGTGTGTGTGTGTGTGTGTGTGTGTGTGTGTGTGTGTGTGTGTGTGTGTGTGTGTGTCCCTCTCTGTGCACCGCTCATACACTCTTGCTTCCTTGTGCCCTGCAGCTGGGTGTGTGTGTTGCACAAGTGTGCACTTCCCTGTTTCTGAATTCACCATCTCAAGTGTGCACTAGATATAGTGACTGTTGTTGTAGGTGTGAAGGTGTCAGTTGAGTTGCACTTCCTGCATGTTAGCGGCCCGTGCTGCGCTAGTTCTGTGGTGCTGGTGCTCCTATGAATGTGTGTGCTGAGCCTCTGGGATGTCTGCATGTACTGTACTGTACTGTACTGTGTGTGTATGTGTGTGTACTGTACTGTATGCTTTGGGTCTAACCACTTGGTGCTCCTATGACTGTGTGCTGAGCCTCTGATGTCTGCATGTACTGTACTGTACTGTATGCCGTGTGTGTGTACTGTACTGTATGCTTTGGGTCTAACCACTTGGTGCTCCTATGACTGTGTGTGCTGAGCCTCTGATGTCTGCATGTACTGTACTGTGTGTGTGTGTGTACTGTACTGTATGCTTTGGGTCTAACCACTTGGTGCTCCTATGACTGTTTGCTGTGCCTCTGATGTCTGCATGTACTGTACTGTACTGTACTGTATGCCGTGTGTGTGTACTGTACTGTATGCTTTGGGTCTAACCACTTGGTGCTCCTATGACTGTGTGTGCTGAGCCGCTGATGTCTGCATGTACTGTACTGTACTGTACTGTACTGTGTGTGTGTGTGTGTGTGTGTGTGTGTGTACTGTACTGTATGCTTTGGGTCTAACCACTTGGTGCACTTGCTGTCTCTTGCTTTGGGGCACTCACTCGTTCTCTCTCTTTGTCTCTCTCTCCTCCTCTTCCTCTCCTCCTCTTCCTCGCCTGTGTCTTCAGTGCAAAGCCGGAGAGGTGAGCCCCCCTTTCTCTCCCAGGATGCAGTGCTAGCTCAGCTGCTGGGTGCTATTGGCTAACAGCAGCCAATGAGTAGCAGTTCTTAGTCATTACTGTGTCCTTCATGATTGATACCCCCAGTGCTCATTTGGAAACATCCCCCAAACAGTCTTTACTCGCCTCAGGTGGCGTTCACACGCACATGCTTTATTCAGCTCCAAAACAAAGACGTAAGCATTAAAACCGGCAAGGTTGCAAGGAAATTAACTGTGTAGATGTTGTTGCTATAACTTATGTTATATTTATCTAAATAGTTAATCGCAACAACGGAACGACCCATGGTTGAAAAAAGAAAACTGTGAGGTCAAAAGTTGATCTAGTTTTACCTTCCAGTGCCTCACGTTTTTAGAGCCCTCACTTTAGAACCCTCACTTTAGAACCCTCACTTTAGAACCCTCACTTTGGATTCTGCTTGCGCCAGCTGTGGCATCACTCCACGGGGAAACGGTTGGGCTTGAGGAGACCCTGGAGGTGAATAAAGCATGTCTGTAGGAGCGGCCCCTGAAGGCTCGTGTGTGAGTGACATATTAACCCGTGTGTGTGTGTGTGGTGTCCTCCCTCAGACAAGGCCTCCCCCCGGAGATCGCCGCGCAAGAGGACGCAGAAGCGCTCGGCTGGCTCAGACGAGTGAGGCCCACATGCGGCCCACATGCGGCCCAGTTGCTGGTTGGGTCACGTGATCTTGTGGCCGCACTGTGCTTCATGTCCACTGGGGAGGGTGTGTCAATCCCCTCCACACACACACACACACACACACACACACACACACACACACACACACACACACACACACACACACACACACACACACACACACACACACACACACACACACACACACACACACACCGCCCTTTTTAGAGACTGCCCTCTCCAAACATAATTTAAATTTCAAGTCCCACAACATTGTGAGGTGGGGGAGGAGTTTAAGAAGTACGCCATTAGATGAACTTTTGGCTGACCTCTGTCTTTGAAAAGAGGTTTGTTTCGCTTGTTTTTTCCCCTCTTGTTTTGTGTTTGTTTTGACGATATCTTGGCATGTTGATTGAAATGGTTAGTTTACGGGTTTAAACTGTAAACACAGATTGGTACTTCAGGGCAAAACAGCATCAAAACTCTAGGATGTGCTCCAAGATATGTTTGCTATTCTTTTTTGTACTTAAGCCACATTTTATTTTTATTTGTGTTTTTCTTTTGCACTGCTCCTGTGTGCTGGAGTCCAAGGTGTCCACGGCGGTTGCCATGGTGCTCCAGAGTCCACAGGGAAACTCCGCTCTGACTGGCCGTCTGAAGTGCACTGCGATGTTCAGCACTCAGCTCCTGATGCGAACTCTCCTGATAGAAGCTTAAGATATGGGTTGAGATGAGATTTCTGATTTGTTTTGTTTTTTCTATTTTTGGAGCCCATATCTTAGAGGTGCCTCATACGACACAGTGAATATGTCTAGCTCCTGCTTTTCTTCTCAAAGTTCCCGTTTTGGATGAATTATCGCTACTTTGATGTCAGGATTTTTAAACCTTTTTCTTTTTTTTTTGTATGTTATCTGAAGAAAGCACTGGTGTATAGGGGGATTCAAATGGGGGTCAATGCAGTTAATTTATTTCCTTCTGATTGGTCAGAGCTGTTGATTTTGTACACTGTACGTTGCACTGGTGCCAGGATGCTCTACTGTACTCTACTGTACTCTACTGTACTCTACTGTACTCTACTGTACTCCGATACGACGCTACGCTACGCAACGCGTCCTCACGAGAGCCCTGCGGAGACCAGCGGGCGCCGCCCACACCTGCTTCCTGTAGCAACTCCTCGCCGTCACACCTGACTCTGCTCACCTCCTGCTGTCACACCTGACTCTGCTCACCTCCTGCTGTCTAGGTGCTGGGAGAGCGAGAGCACACTGATATCCATCCGCTAGACAGCTGAGGAGTCCGGAGCGTTCTGTCTCATATCCCAGCTGAGGAGGAGCGCTCTGTTAGACAGCTGAGGAGGATCACTGTCTCATATCCCAGCTGAGGACATGCTCTCTTGTTTTCAACATTAGCCTTTTTACCATGTTGAACTGATTCAGTGGGAGGGTGCTGGTCTGGTTTGTTTTTTTTGTTTGTTTGTTTGTTTGTTTTTCTTTTGAATGATAAGACAGCTCTGTGTCTTGTACATTTTTTTAAAAAGTCTTTTGAGTATTAGTGACATTAATGTGTAAAATTGGAGTGAATGACGTGGACTGAATAGGCAAAAAAAGAAATAAACGTGAATGAAACTTTGTGTGAGTTTTGGACCTTGTGAGTGTGTTCTCTGGCTTATGGACAGATTGCAGAGCCAAATGGCGTTCGTGCAGTGATGCACCAGAGGGTAGGCTACATATTTCAACCGTCTTGCCTGCTGGAACATGTGCATGCTCTCTTCAAAGCCAATTTTCATGATTATGACAATTGCACAATGCTTTTCCACTGATGAGGAATTCAGATAGGACTATTGGCCCTGCATACTTCACATGTCTTTCATCATATGCCAGCATGCAGAACTGACCATGAGAACGTCTCGGCTCCATACCGCTCATCATCCACATCAGCTGATGTGGCCACTTAGCGTAAACAGTGACTAGTGTCTGACCTACAGGAAGACCCTTCTCATGTTGCCCTGGAAACGATCAGAATCAGAATCGGCTTTATTGGCCAGGTTTGCGTAACAAACAAGGAATTTCACCCCCGTTAATCTTTGCACTCAAGTACAACACTCAACAATGACAAAACAGTAAAAAAGAACTAGAAATGCAATTCCAAGGAATTACCAGTGCATGAAAATGCCAAAAATGAAATGTACAATATAATTTATAGTTAACACAAATAATATAAAAAAAGAGAGATGGGGTAAAACTGAGCGAATGAGGATTTACCACTGATCTATAAATAGGTAATTGAGAGTTAGGTGTTGCTAAGACATATATGGTTGCTAGGTTGACGTGGTTTAATAAATGTTGATAGGCAGATAGTTTAATAGACATAGTTTAAGGGCTGTGTAGAGGTAGACAGTTTAATGGATGTTGATAAGACATAGTTTAATGAATGTTGATAGACAAATAGTTTAATGGATGTATAGGTAGATTAATGGATGTTGATAGGAGGACAGTTTAATGAAGGAATATAGCCTGATAAACCAGCCTAAATGGATTGGATGTCTAATTTAGTCTGGCTCCGATGAATGGATACAACGGAACATTGTTGATGAGCACAACCCGTTGTCTTTCAAACCGTGTCTGTGCCTATAGGCCAACGCTCCCTCAAAACCCCGCCCCAGAGCCCTCTGCCCCGGCCGCGAGGATTCAAAACACATCTCTGCGTTGTGATTGGTTTAGTTGCCATCTGCCAGATTCAGGGCAGTGTTCTCAAAATGTACAGTGGTCCGAGGCCAGACCCAAATGCAGGCAAAACATTTTGCCGTCCAGCAGTTGGCGCTGGTTTTCCAGGCTAGAAGGAATACATAGTTGGAAGTAAATGGATGGAGAGAAAGTGGAAATGGAAAGTTGAATTGAATGGAAAGTGGTCTTTGTTAACTAGGGTGATTGCGATGATTTCTATATTGTTGCAAGGGTAATTGAGATAGCTGTTAGGTTTATCATAGGGTATTCATAGTGGTTACTCTGCTATGTAGGTTGCTAAATTAGGTGGAGGTTCCTAGGTGGTAATTGAATCAGACATGAGTGTTGATAAACAGAAGGACAATTTCCAAACTGATCATATATAGATAACACACCAGCATGGAGCTCTTGAACAGTCCAAAGGCAAACTAGGCTTAGTTTATTTTATAACCTACTGTAACATCGATATTATGTTGTGATATGAAGTCATGCATGGTTAAACCATGAATGGTTTTTTTTTTTTTTTTTTGCTACAATAAACTGCAATTTAGGATGAGAGCACGAGGGATCACAGCAAGAGATCATTTGAGTAGACAATATGCGTGGATAAATTTACTTTTTTAGAAATGGTGAAATCTTCAGAGGTCATTCTTTTACTGTCTATCATGCAGGCTCACATTGCCTACGTTAAACATCATAATTGTATTGCATTATCGTGACTGTAGGGTGTGCATTGAACACAAAAATCACAGCTAGGCGACGCCGACGTTATTGGCTGAATGATTAGGTCTATATTTTTCAAATTGATAAAAAAAATTCAACGGTCATTTCGGCAGGCTGTGTAGCCGAATTACATTGATATCATATTGTGATATCCTCTCTATTGTGTGTGATGTGTTCTGTTACCTGTTCCTGAAATAGTTGTGTCCCTTTAAGGGGAACTTAGGGGTGGAGTTTTAGGTACGTGTGTTTGCGTGTTTGTTTGAGCAGGTCGGAGTCGGAGAGTGAAGGAGTTGGACAGAGAGGTCCGTGAAATAACGCTCTGTTAAAAGCGTGAGTTGTGGCTAAGACAGCAACTCGGTTGTGATATAAGCTACTTGGTTGATAAATAAAGCACGGGAAATTTCCCTCAAGTGTGACAAAGTGTCTGGAGTATTACAGTATTCATCCTGGCTGTAGCCTAACTTTAGATGAAGCAGGCTATGAGTTTCACAATAGGCGATTAACGGTGGTAGACTTAAATGTTATGCCTAATCGCCTGCCAAAAGACGGGGATCAACACCGGGAGTTGACATTGATTCAGTCAAGTTAGCTTTATTTACAGCTTAACTATCTAGGTCTCTCGTGGTCTGCGTTTAATTCACGTAGCCTAGGCTAGCAATTGTGCCTGGCTTGATAACGTTAGGCTAGGCCTATTTGTTTTATTCGGAAATCGTTTGGTTTGTTATGTTAACCGCACTTTGTGCGTACACATATGCCAGATGTGCTGCCAGATGTGGACTAATAATAGCAGAAGCAAGCTCGGACCAGAGCGTGGTAAAGTTGGTTTTATATTGGATGTTGCCTAGGCTACATAGCCTGCTAGTTAGCGAGACAGTCTAGTGCTTCAGATTATATCCAGTGGTTTATCTAGCCCAAGTATGTTCAGGTGGCATACACACAACAATCCGTTTTAATGTTTTTATGTTGACAACAAGTCATGTTGTACAGAAACACGATAGTAGTTCATTTCAGTGTGTTAGCGATTTAGTTGCTATGTGTTTTCAATAGGTTATAATGGGTCAACAAGCTAACAAGCTTACTCTACCGTTAGAGAGCTTACGTTAACCTACAATGATCTGTGTGTCCTGAACACATTTATGTCGCATATAAACAACAAACCGTATCAAAATAAACCATTAAAAGTGGTCAAGAAACCTTAATTCACATTTAATATTTCCTGTTACAAACCCCAGGGCCGCCGCCATTGTTTTCTGATTTTTTTGTTACTCCCGCCTCTGTGTACAATGCAGGCTTCTGATTTGCTCTGAGTGGTTCACATTTGCATATTCTATGATGTCATGATCACAATGTTAAGTCTATGGGGAAATTTTAATAGTTTTTAATTTATAGTTTAAAAAGTATAAAAGTTACAAAGTTGAAAAGTCATAGCAACCTAATCCATTAGAAGACCTACGTTACAGAGTTTGAATGAAGTTTCTAAGTTAAACGTTTGAAGAGAAATTGCGTACGGAAAAAGTGGTAAGCGGAATAATAAGAGGAACTAGAAATGCAATTCCAAGGAATTACCAGTGCATGAAAATGCAAAAAAATGTAGATATGGCTACTAAGGTGTAGCTAGGGTAAACATGGTGGTTGCATAGTTTAAAGAGAGTTGATAGTGTTAAGGTAGACATTTTAAAGCTTAAACATTCCTGTTCTAACTTAACTAATAATTTCTAACAGGTATTCTAAAATGTTAACCATGCTAACAATGCTAACCAGGTTGATAAGTTAACTTAGCTGATGATTTCTAGCAGTAATGCTAAAAAATGCTAACTATGCTAACATTGCTAACTATGTTAAAGCGTAAGTTTGGCGGAAAATGAAAATAAAGCTATTTTCTGAATGAAAATACATCAACTAAGCCGTGGAGGAAGTAATTTTCGCTCATCACGCAGTACAGAGCTAGCACTGGCAGGACCTACAGCCCAAAATCGCAAACAGTGGGTCAGCATTGGGCTTTCAGCCATGCGCTTTCAAAATCGCATTTTTAAACCACTAACATTGCTCAAAACAGCGGCAAACCTCGTCAGCAGCTTGCTCTAGGTGTCTACACATAAAACGAAGCACCAATCAGTCTGTAAACTTTGGAATAGTCTGTATACACGTGGAATCAATTCGAGACCGCAACACCGTCTGAATCACAGAAATGTCTCGCGAGATCTCACACGGAAGCACGGGAGCTATTCCTACGGGTAGTCAAAATCGCATTTTTAAACCACTAACATTGCTCAAAACAGCGGCAAACCTCGTCAGAAGCTTGCTCTAGGTGTCTACACATAAAACGAACCACCAACAACTTGGCTCACGAACCCGACGTTTATAAAAGAAGACTGTTATGAACACTAACCTCTTCCAGTTCCTCACGAAGGAAAGTCCACGAGCTCTCGTGTGAGATCTCGCGAGACATTTCTGTGATTCAGACGGTGTTGCGGTCTCGAATTGATTCCACGTGTATACAGACTATTCCAAAGTTTACAGACTGATTGGTGCTTCGTTTTATGTGTAGACACCTAGAGCAAGCTGCTGACGAGGTTTGCCGCTGTTTTGAGCAATGTTAGTGGTTTAAAAATGCGATTTTGAAAGCGCATGGCTGAAAGCCCAATGCTGACCCACTGTTTGCGATTTTGGGCTGTAGGTCCTGCCAGAGCTAGCTCTGTACTGCGTGATGAGCGAAAATTACTTCCTCCACGGCTTAGTTGATGTATTTTCATTTAGAAAATAGCTTTATTTTCATTTTCCGCCAAACTTACGCTTTAACAATGCTAACCACGTTGATTAGCTAACTTAGCTAATCATTTTAGCAGTTGTGCTAAAAATGCTAACAATGCTAACTATGCTAACAATGCTAACCAGGTTGATTAGCTAACTTAGCTAATCATTTTTAGCAGTTATGCTAAAAATGCTAACTATGCTAACAATGCTAACTGTGCTAACCATGCTAACAATGCTAACTTGCTAGTGAGGACTTTTATTTTGAAACAGTAGTTGCTAGGGTATCCATGGTGCCCACTATCAAGAATAAAGAAGTTACTGTAGTATAATCATGTTGATTGCTATGGAAACTGTCAAAAATGCTTAATTTTAATGGTTGCTATGTTGGTTGCTAGGTACATGGAGGATTCATTTAGTTGACTGGAGGCATAGTTGATGATAACTGACAGTTGGAATGGTTGAACAGTTAAATAGTTGAGTAGTTTCAGTGGTTAAATGATTTAATAGTGTATTATTGCAGTGAGGACTTTTATTTTGAAACAGTTGTGGACAGAGGAAACAGTTAACAGGATATGTAGTCTTCACAGAGAGATTGTATGCTTAAAGCCTGAGAGAGAGAGGGCTGCTGCAGGTGGGGCTGGCCACCTGGCATAAGATTCTAATTGCTCAACGACCCGATTGTGATGTCATAGAGGCCAATGTTAAGTCTATGGGGAAATTTTAATAGTTTTTATTTAATAGTTCAAAAAGTATAAAAGTTACAAAGTTGAAAAGTCATAGCAACCCGATCCATTATAATACCTACGTTACAAAGTTTGAATGAAGTTTCTAAGTTAAACGGTTGAAGAGAAATTGCGGTCAGAAAAAGTGGTAAGCGGAATAATAATAACTAGAAATGCAATTCCAAGGAATTACCAGTGCATGAAAATGCAAAAAAAATTATAGATAGATAATGTAGATATGGCTACTAAGGTGTAGCTAGGGTAAACATGGTGGTTGCATAGTTTAAACAGAGTTGATAGTGTTTAGGTAGACATTTTAAAGCTTAAACATTCCTGTTCTAACTTAACTAATGATTTCTAACAGGTATTCTAAAATGTTAACTATGCTAACAATGATAACCAGGTTGATTGGTTTACTTGGCTAATGATTTCTAGCAGTAATGCTAAAAATGCTAACTATGCTAACAATGCTAACTATGCTAACAATGCTAACCACGTTGATTAGCTAACTTAGCTAATCATTTTTAGCAGTTATGCTAAAAATGCTAACAATGCTAATAATGTTAACTATGCTAACAATGCTAACCAGGTTGATTAGCTAACGTAGCTAATCATTTTTAGCAGTTATGCTAAAAATGCTAACTATGCTAATAATGTTAACTATGCTAACCATGCTAACTAGCTAACTTGGTACTGAGGACTTTTATTTTGAAACATTTGTTGATGGGGTATCCATGGCTGCCACTATCAGGAATAAAGAAGTTACTGTAGTAAAATCAGGTTGGTTGCTATGGAAACGGTCATAAACGCTTAATTTTGATGGTTGCTATGTTGGTTGCTAGGTGCATGGAGGTCTCATGTAGTTGACTGGAGGCATAGTTGATGATAACTGACAGTTGGAATGGTTGAACAGTTAAATAGTTGAGTAGTTTCAATGGTTAAATGATTTAATAGTGTATTATTGCAGTGAGGACTTTTATTTTGAAACAGTTGTGGAAAGAGGAAACAGTTAACAGGATATGTAGTCTTCACAGAGAGATTGTATGCTTAAAGCCTGAGAGAGAGAGGGCTGCTGCAGGTGGGGCTGGCCACCTGGCATAAGATTCTAATTGCTTAATGATCCGATTGTGATGTCATAGAGGCCAATGTTAAGTCTATGGGGAAATTTGTAATAGTTTTTAATTTATAGTTTAAAAAGTATAAAAGTTGCAAAGTTGAAAAATACTTAGCAGCATTCCCCTATTTAAGACCTACGTTGCGACGTTTGAATGAAGTTTCTAAGTTAAACGGTTCAAGCTGAATAGAAAAAATGAATTTGATCAGCGGAATAAGAAGAAGAAGAAGAAGAAGTTTTGGAAGAACAGTACAGTGCATTTTCATGCACTGTAATAAGAAGTCTAGGAAGAACAGTACAGTGCATTTTCATGCACTGTAATAAGAAGTCTAGGAATAACAGTACAGTGCATTTTCATGCACTGTAATAAGGGCAGTAAGTGTTGTATAAGACTAAAAGAATAAATACATTTTACAAATAAATTGATGCTATGGGTGGCCTTGTTGTCCCTGTCAAGGCTTCCACACCCCAACAGGCACACAGGCAAGATGCAGGATGCAATATACAATGAAGAGAGAGTGGGAATAGTGCAGTTTCAGTATGAGGTTTAAGATTAAATATAAATATAGCGCAAGACACAAAGCAAAGTTGATGTGCTAATAACAATATTGTAACTGTAGGATTGAAGTGCACATGTTATGAGGTAGCTGAGCAGAACGGGTGGATTCACTTTGTTAGGTGTGAGGGTGGTCGCTATTTCTGAGTGCTCGACAGAGTGACAGCTTGGGGAAAGAAGCTGTCTGTGTGTCGTCTGGTTTTGGCAAATAGTGCCCTGTATCGTCTGCCAGAGGGAAGGAGGTTGAACAGTTTATGACCAGGGTGTGAGGGGTCAGTAGAGATGTTTTTTGACCTTGGACCAGCACAGGTTCTGAATGGAAGGGAGGTCAGCTCCAATAATCCTCTCTACAGCCATTATTGTCCATTGCAGTTTGGCCCTGTCTCGTCTGGTGGCTGACCCAAACCAGACAGTGCTGGAGGTGCAGATGACAGACTGAATGATGGCTGAGTAGAAAGTGGTCAGCAGCTCCTTAGTCAGATTACATTTCCTTAGCTGTCTCAGGATGTATAACCTCTGCTGGGCCTTCTTCTGGACTTTTCCTAAAGTCCACTGTCATCTCCACGGTCTTCTTGGGGTTCAGCTCCAGGTGGTTCTGACTGCACCACTGAACCAGCTGCTCCACTTCCTGTCTGTAAGCAGACTCATCGCCATCCTGGATGAATCCAATGATGGTGGTGTCATCCGAAATCTTCAGGAGTTTTACAGATGGGCTCTTTGAGGAACAGTCATGTATACTTGCTTCATCATGTATGCTCTTGTGTATTTATGCAGCCTACAGACTGGTTTGCCTTTTCCAAAACCATAGAGCTGGTAGCAAGTTGGTAGGTAGTCCATATTGCATTACAACCAATAAAGTCGATGACTTAGTTAGAAACACATGTTAGTTAGCAACTATGGTTTTGGGAAACACACCCCAGTACAGCAGACCAGTGTCTGGAGAAAAAAACAAAACAACCCAAACGGCAATTGAATCCACATGCTGTGGGACTGTTGTGAACAGAGCTGCATAAGGGACCCTTTTGTCACTGTTGCAGTGCCATTGTATGACCATGAGAGGGCAGCAGAGGCTCTGGTGATGACTGCTGATAAAGCTGCCTTTGTTAATGTTTTTAACTATTAAATGTTAATGTTAAATGTTTTAACTGTTTTAACACACTCAAAACAATCATATATTTTGCCTATTTATGAAGCAGTACAAATATTGATGGAGTTTTTAAGCCTGAAGAATACACACATTTATTCATAAACTTATAATTTAGTTTTGATTTGCCAAAACGTCACAGTATAATATCCCTAATCCTGATTTGCCCAAGTGCTTCTGTGCAGAAATGAACAGAGAAGTGAACTGGGTACGACACCTGGAAAGTGGTTGTATACTTTTGGCATTGTTAATGGGACATTATGGAAACCACAACTAAAATGTCATTCATCATTCAGCTAGCTGAACAGACTTAAAAAATCAAGCACCACGTGTTGACTTGTTGCCACATTCATAGCAGAGGGGTGCTTTAGCCTATGTTGTTATAGCAATAAACCTCAAACTGTATACAGTGAAAATAAGTATAAATTCAAATTTGAATGGAAGCACATTTATTCTGAAAAGAAATCCTATATATATTTTTAAGAAAAACACAAGTGGCACAATTTCTGGCACACTCATATTTAATTTAATTATCTGTAAAGCTCTTAGCTATACCATCTGATGAAGTTAGAGCATGGAAGCAGGGGACGTGAGAGCAACATATCTCTAGCCTGGCTATCACCACACATCTTTAAGGTTGAACATGAGTCTGGGGAGTCTGCGCTGTATTTCTACTGCACAAGAGGCGTGATCAATGGGCATAGTTCAAATATAGTCCTTCAACCAATCAGGCCAACGATCCGGGTGTGCCTGGTGGATAAGCCTGTTTGTGATTGGTTCCAGCAAACGTGGACAGGAAGCAGGAGAGATAACTGCAGGTTTCCAGCCCGGGCTGCAGGGCGAAATCCAATCGCCGGCAGATCAGGCAAGGTTTCCCCAGTGCAGATCAGGCAGGGTGTACCCAGTGCAGATCAGGCAGGGTTACCCAGTGTAGATCAGGCAGGGTGTACCCAGTGCAGATCAGGCAGGGTGTAGATCAGGCAGGGTGTACCCAGTGCAGATCAGGCAGGGTGCAGATCTGCTTGAATGCTTCTTGAACAAAAAAGCTTCATTTTCTTTTCGTCTTAGGCCTACCACAGAATGTGATCCAGGTATTTCATTTAGAATGAAATGACGATAAAAAGCCTTTTTCCTGGAATGCCTTTTGGGTAATCTGTTATGGAGTTCACTTCTGATGGAGTTTTAGACTCGATGACCCCAAGCTACTTTAATTTGTATCTCCAGCAGTGACCTTTAGGGAATTGTGTCTCTATTAGGCTAGTAGGGCAAGATAAACGTGAGTCCTTTGCAGGCAACAACTGCATTTGACTGAAACCTCTTAATTTCGTTTAAATTGTAGGAAAATGGTGTATTCATGCATGGAATTGTGAACTTATTGAGGTCAATGCACTTATTTGGGGCAATATTTTTGCACTGTGTATTTTCACCTTTCCCATATTGAGGAATGACCATTATTTTCGCATCTATAAACTCTTTATACTACACTCTTCAAACTGCACTGTTTTTAACTCATCTCTGTGTCCAGATAGGAACAAATGTGTAGCCTATAAATAAATAATAATAATAATATTTCAGCAATAGCTGAAAAAGCAAAAAAAAAATTATAAAACATTATATTTCTTTATCATGACATTTTCCTCTCAGAATACGTTGGCTTACTTCCTTCCCGATGTGTCCTCATTGTTTTCATTGTGATAGACGAGACGCCAAAAGATACTGTGTTCTTATAGACCTGCCTGTTTTTACTCTTCCCTTGAGAGCCAAAACAGGCAAAGAGCTGAAATCAATGACAGTTTGAGAAGACATCCCGGGATTTCCACAGGCAGGGCTTAGACCGAGCCCCCCATATTCGTAGCCTCGCGCAAGACCTCCGGAAACAGTCGCTATATCACTTGCATTAGGTCATTTTCTGTTAGGCTACAAACTTCGTTACAAATGCTTACAACATCTCCGGCTGAGGTTGTTATTACAGCATAGTTTACTCAATCAATACAGAGATCCGCAAGCGTGGTAGCCACCTTATTAACTATTTGCTCATTCAACACTGCTTCTCGCCGCGCTGTTTACCCTCCCTCGCGAAAACGTCATGCGGTAGGCGAAGTCTATCCTTCACTCGGTGCCATTCTTGTATGACAGAAGAATCCCCCTGGAGCGCCTCCGGCCGATACCCCACCTGCAACCCGCTGACATCGCATGTTGGATGTTGAATCTTTCCGAAGTATACATGACCAGAAGTATGGAGGATACGCTTTTATAGAAGAAAACACCTGCGATAATGAGAAGAAACACAATGCAGTTGTTGGCTGGAGTCATCTGCGCTACTTTTATATCTTTGAGCGGCTTCGTTTTGGCGGAGAAGAAAGGTAAGTTTGCCAAATTTTTCACCGCGCTATTTTCGTGTGTGCGCATGTTGTCCCGTGTCAAAGGAAGTGTTTGTTTCTCTTGTTAGATTTCTTTTTGACTGAAAAGAACTTTGACTGAAAATAACAATTCTTCAATGAATTTAATTTAATTTAGTTCATCGCCCGTAGGCTACTTAATAGTTTAGACTTGTCCAGAAGCTTTGCATTAGTTATTTGTAGTCCACAGACGTTTAAGGCTACTATTATTATTAGGCTACTATATTTAAGTGCGAAAAGCTAACTTTCAAACAGAATCTTACATACAGATACAGTAATAGCTGGGAGGTCGATGGCGTTCTGGCTAAAACAGCATCGAATAGACCACATTATCACCACAAAGGTAATCGGAAACTAGCACCCAAATGTAAGCTGAGGAGCAAAACCACAGGCAGGTGCTCCAAATCCCGTGTGTAGATTGAGAACTTGAACACAAACAAAAACAAGTCTGTGAGTTTAAGAGCCATCTTCTCCTAAATTGTGTCTGATAGAATGTGTCATGGGCTTTAACAAGGCTTGAATAAGCCACAGAACTTATTCACACTGCGATATGTTCAGTCTCTTGTGTTGGGGGAAAGCTGGACCAGTGTCCAGATGCCAGATGGTGTCTGAGGCTGCTGGCTCTCCATGTGGCCGCTGCCCTGTCTGTCCAGCCCGCGCGCCCCTCTAATCGGGCAGTACCCCGAAAAACCAGGGGTGCTTGCCCAGCCTTTGTGTGCACCCTGAGTGAGCAGCACCAGAGCAGATGGCCGTCTGTGTGTCCATGTGTCGTCCCTCACGGTCTGCTCCTCAGCACCATGCAGACCTCCACAACGCTTCTATTCCTGGGCTTTGCTCTCGGGGTGGACAGGGCGCTTGGTTGGAGCCTCACCTGGACAGGGCGCTTGGTTGGAGCCTCACCTGGACAGGGCGCTTGGTTGGGAGCCTCACCTGGTGAGGTTATGCCTGAGCTACCGGACCAGTGGAGTGCTGTGCAGTTTGGTGTTGTGTAAAAAGAGAGAGAGAGAGAAATCGACTTTCATTGTAATTTCCACTCTCTATCTATAAAGCCTATACATTAACGAGACTAGAGGCCCTTGTGTTGATCTCAGTGTGAGAGAGATCAGTTCAGTTGAAGGAATATACATTATTTCAGCCCCATAGTGAGCTTTATATTGCCCCATAGTGAGCTTTGCATTGCCCCATAGTGAGCTTTATATTGCTCCATGGGTCTCGGTTGTAATCATGTCGAGCCCAGACGCCTTCAGAAAGCGCAGTGGTAAAGGGGCTGATGAGGCATTTCCTTTCAGCCTCCCGATTCTCCCAGGATTCCCTCGCTAGATAGAGGATTGTTCAGGTATGATTAAAAGTTGCTGACAAGTGTGGGGTTTTTTGATAAAAAATAACAGAAAAGGGATTTGATGAGCGCTTGTGTTCTGCCTGCGAAGGCCCCGCAGCTTAATTGAAGGAGTGATAATTGATGTCAGTCATGGCATTGTTCCGCCCGCTCAGCACCCTCACTCTCTCAACATCATTAGTGTCAATCACGCCACCGGCTTCTGCTTTTAAAAACCCCAGATTATGGTTCGCTTTTAAAGAGGTTATGGAAGATGCAGTTAGGAGAAATGCTCTGAGCTTTTCTGTTTTTCGTATGTTTTAATTTGTTGTCATGACTCCGTGCTAACAGAGGACCTATTGATTTAATTAGGCTCGCTGGAGTGCACAGTATTTAAGAGCCCTTGTTGTGGAGGCTGCCATGAAAATGAGGGAACATGAGAGGCTGGGGGTGCGCCTGAGGAGGCTCACCCTATTAAACACACACACACACACACACACACACACACACACACACACACACACACACACACACACACACACTGGCTCGTCCACAGCTCTGCCAAGAGTACTCATGGTGGTGTGTGTGTGTGTGTGTGTGTGTGTGTGTGTGGTTTGTGGTCTGTCGTCTCTGTTTGATTGTGTTGGCTCAGTGGAGACCCTCTAAAGTGAAGCGTGATACGTTGCTACTCTGACCTGTCTCGTCTGCTCCAGCCACAGTGTTGCTGCGTTCCTCCACACAAGTATGCAGTGAGCGATGAATCACAAGTCCCTCTTTGAGATTAATGCACCCCTGACACTCTGAGATCCCAGAGACGACGTGTTGGCTGCAAGGTGTTCATGTATACATCTCAGTCATGTATGCCTATCAGTGTGTCTCTCTCCTGTATCTTACAAGCATGAAACAGGATCTGTGTTGTTATGAAAGATTGTAATCCTCACCTCTTCTGTTTTGGCTCTGAGCTGTTGTTGAGCTGAGCTCTGAGCTGTTGTTTTGAACTGTCAGATGTTCCTGTCAATCTAAGAGAACTTCAAATGACTTTTCTAGCGATGTTTAATTCGATGCTTGTTAGTCCTGATATGAGCACAAAGATGTTTCTAGTGTTTTGTAGCTGTTCTAAATCCCCAGAGAAGTGAATTAAGCTGCTCACCCTAAACGCTCAAATCAATCACATGATTTTTTACTGTGGACCGAGGACTGTCCAGGTGTAGGCCTTCAACTTTTGTTTTTTAACAATGTCTCAGTCCCACACAAACGTCCCTTACAGTAAGATATCTGTGTGTAGCTCTCTCTTCCTCTCTCTCTCACTCTGTAGCTCTCTCTCTCTCTTTCTCTCTCTCTCTCTTTCTCTCTCTCTGTGTCGTAGCTCTCTCTCTCTCTTTCTCTCTCTCTCTGTCGTAGCTCTCTCTCTCTTTCTCTCTCTCTCTCTTTCTCTCTCTCTGTGTCGTTGCTCTCTTTCTCTCTCTCTGTGTCGTAGCTCTCTCTCTCTCTTTCTCTCTCTCTGTGTCGTTGCTCTCTCTCTCTCCACACCTTGTTTTGTGGTGCGTTGGCCAAGCTGAGTAAGTGATATGGTGAGAATGACTCTTTAGAGATCATCGCCTTCAGGCAAACTTTTTCCACACATAATCAAAACGATGTTCAGAAACTCTATCTTGGACACAAAGCCATGGGTGTCATGTCTTAAAACGTGGCTTTGTCAACAATACCCATAATTAAAGGTCCTGAACAACAGCTAAACACAATTAGTGCTTGGTTAGCATATGGTTCTGTTGTGCTTGAAAAGCGGTGCCACAGAGCAGGTTTTCTCTAGTGGTGGGAAAGCTGGACAGCTGGAAGATACAGAGATTCCCAAAGGAAGAGGGAATATTGACACCTCAGAGCTGACCTCACTTCCTCCTTCCCCAGCGTCTCCTCCCTACAGGTAAAATTGGGTCTCTGGCGCCTCCTTCTCCCTATACTGGCGCCTCCTTCTCCCTATAGTGGCGCCTCCTTCTCCCTACAGGCTAAATTGGGTCTCTGGCGCCTCCTTCTTCCTTCAGGCTAAATTGGGTCTTTGGCCGACGCTGTATTAGAACGTTAGCATTGCAGTCCCTGGACTATAGTCTTTGTATGTGTAATTACTTTGGAATAAACATGTTGTTATTGTTCCATGCTGGGGTGGGTGGCTATTCAAGGACATGTTAGTATTGGATCTAATGCATTGTGTGAAGGAGGAGGGAGAGGGAGGGAGGTTGAGCTTTTTGTGCATTGAGATTGTTTCCTTTAGACCAGAGCTCCAGACATTACATGTAGAGTATACAACTGCTTTAATTAAGGGTTCCAGACATTACATGTAGAGTATACAACTGCTTTAATTAAGGGCTCCAGACATTACATGTAGAGTATACAACTGCTTTAATTAAGGGCTCCAGACATTACATGTAGAGTATACAACTGCTTTAATTAAGGCAAACAGTAGAGTTTTCAGCGGGCAGGAGGATTATCACACGTTTTGGATTTGAGGAAGCTTCTCCCTCTCTCTACAGGCTACTGGATGTTGGCCGGTGGTTGTCTATATTAGAAGATGATCATTGTGGTCATTAGTGAGGGACTCTGGAACCTTTTGTCTTCATTATGTGACGGTGTTGTGTAAAGGGTTGCAATACCATAGAAACAGTGAACAGTAATATAATAGTTATCAACTGACTCAGGATCAGTTTTGAACCAGGCCTGTCTCCGAGCCTCCACTAGGTCGGATAGTCCAGTCCACACATTTGCACGTTGCTTGTTCAAGTGTGTTTGCACAACCTTGGTCGCTGTCCCCCGGCCTCGCGGTTGTGATTGAGCTGCACAAACAGCCCCTTGTGACCGGGGAGGGGATGAGAATGTGTGTGTCCATCTGGAGCTGTGGCGTGGAGACCGCTCATCTCTCGCCAAGCTTACGCCACAACAGCACCGCTGCACATGTCACGCCGTATCACCTCTACATCTACAGAATAACACCGTATCACCTCTACATCTACAGAATAACACCGTATCACCTCTACATCTACAGAATAACACCGCCTGCCTCTACATCTACAGAATAACACCGTATCACCTCTACATCTACAGAATAACACCGTATCACCTCTACACCTACAGAATAACACCGCCTGCCTCTACACCTACAGAATAACACCGCCTGCCTCTACACCTACAGAATAACACCGCCTGCCTCTACACCTACAGAATAACACCGCCTGCCTCTACACCTACAGAATAACACCGCCTGCCTCTACATCTACAGAATAACACCGCCTGCCTCTACACCTACAGAATAACACCGCCTGCCTCTACATCTACAGATTAACACCGCCTGCCTCTACATCTACAGATTAACACCGCCTGCCTCTACATCTACAGAATAACACCGCCTGCCTCTACACCTACAGAATAACACCGCCTGCCTCTACATCTACAGAATAACACCGCCTGCCTCTACATCTACAGATTAACACCGCCTGCCTCTACATCTACAGAATAACACCGTCTGCCTCTACATCTACAGAATAACACCACCTGCCTCTACATATACAGATCTACATCTACAGAATAACACCGCCTGCCTCTACATCTACAGAATTAACACCGCCTGCCTCTACATCTACAGAATAACACCGCCTGCCTCTACATCTACAGAATAACACCGTATCACCTCTACATCTACAGAATAACACCGCCTGCCTCTACATCTACAGAATAACACCGCCTGCCTCTACATCTACAGATCTACATCTACAGAATTAACACCGCCTGCCTCTACATCTACAGAATTAACACCGCCTGCCTCTACATCTACAGAATAACACCACCTGCCTCTACATCTACAGAATAACACCGCCTGCCTCTACATCTACAGAATTAACACCGCCTGCCTCTACATCTACAGAATAACACCGCCTGCCTCTACACCTACAGAATAACACTGCCTGCCTCTACATCTACAGAATTAACACCGCCTGCCTCTACATCTACAGATCTACATCTACAGAATAACACCGCCTGCCTCTACATCTACAGATCTACATCTACAGAATAACACCGCCTGCCTCTACATCTACAGAATAACACCGCCTGCCTCTACATCTACAGAATAACACCGCCTGCCTCTACACCTACAGAATAACACCGCCTGCCTCTACATCTACAGAATAACACCGCCTGCCTCTACATCTACAGAATAACACCGCCTGCCTCTACATCTACAGATCTACATCTACAGAATAACACCGCCTGCCTCTACATCTACAGAATAACACCGCCTGCCTCTACATCTACAGAATTAACACCGCCTGCCTCTACATCTACAGAATAACACCGCCTGCCTCTACATCTACAGAATAACACCGCCTGCCTCTACATCTACAGAATAACACCGTATCACCTCTACATCTACAGAATAACACCGTATGCCTCTACATCTACAGAATTAACACCGCCTGCCTCTACATCTACAGATCTACATCTACAGAATTAACACCGCCTGCCTCTACATCTACAGAATAACACCGCCTGCCTCTACATCTACAGAATAACACCGCCTGCCTCTACATCTACAGAATAACACCGCCTGCCTCTACAGCTACAGAATTAACACCGCCTGCCTCTACATCTACAGAATTAACACCGTCTGCCTCTACATCTACAGAATTAACACCGTCTGCCTCTACATCTACAGAATTAACACCGTCTGCCTCTACATCTACAGAATAACACCGCCTGCCTCTACATCTACAGAATAACACCGCCTGCCTCTACATCTACAGATCTACATCTACAGAATAACACCGCCTGCCTCTACATCTACAGAATAACACCGCCTGCCTCTACATCTACAGAATAACACCGCCTGCCTCTACATCTACAGAATAACACCGCCTGCCTCTACATCTACAGAATAACACCGTATCACCTCTACATCTACAGAATTAACACCGTCTGCCTCTACATCTACAGAATTAACACCGCCTGCCTCTACATCTACAGAATAACACCGCCTGCCTCTACATCTACAGATCTACATCTACAGAATAACACCGCCTGCCTCTACATCTACAGAATTAACACCGCCTGCCTCTACATCTACAGAATTAACACCGCCTGCCTCTACATCTACAGAATAACACCGCCTGCCTCTACATCTACAGATCTACATCTACAGAATTAACACCGCCTGCCTCTACATCTACAGAATTAACACCGCCTGCCTCTACATCTACAGAATTAACACCGCCTGCCTCTACATCTACAGAATAACACCGCCTGCCTCTACATCTACAGATCTACATCTACAGAATTAACACCGCCTGCCTCTACATCTACAGATCTACATCTACAGAATTAACACCGCCTGCCTCTACATCTACAGAATTAACACCGCCTGCCTCTACATCTACAGAATAACACCGCCTGCCTCTCAACACCAATGGCAATCCTGCAATATGCAAGAGTTATGTAATCATGTCTGATAACAGCTGAATATCCTATACAGATACTTGTTAATTATTTATTTATTTATTTATTTAAACTTTATTTAGCCAGGATTGTCCCATTGAGACTGAGCGTCTCTTCTGCTAGGGAGTCCTGGTCAAAATGGCAGCCAAACAAATAGTTCCAGACACAGACAAACACATGAACACATTTCCATAAGACACAGTAGCAGCTAAGAGTTTTGTGAAATGCCTCTAAAAGCAAATTACATTCCTCAGTGCACACCGTATTCATGCAAGCTGGTAACAATGCAAGTTCAAGCTAGTAACTGTTGTAATAGTTAGTGACGGGTTGCAATGGCTTAATCAAGCTAATTACAGCTTCTAATGGCTAATTACAGAACTGAACTGAACTGACCTACTGGTTGTAATGGCTAGTAACTCTGTGACTTGTTACGCTTTTACTCTTAAAATTCCTTGAATTCCTGAGGCTGTAGAATAGAACTCAGCCTGAGGTGCCAATGTGCCTTATACAGTTAAATAGTTTAAAGAATGTTACCATTAAAGAGTTCAAAGGGTCTCCATCAGGGTAACAACGTTAGAGATATAAGAGCTAAATAAGGCACTATTGCCACTTTTCGCTTTGATGCCAAACCCAGCCACCCTAATGCGCACGCACGCACACACACACACACACACACACACACGCACGCACACACACACACACACACTGTCCACCCTAACCAAATTCATCAACTGGCTGAAAGCACGTAAAGAGCAAACTTGTCCACCTGCAAGGCAGACACAAAGAGGAGTGATGATTCCTGTATGTCTTGAGAAGGCCGTCTGTATATATCAGAGTACGCCTTGGTGTGTGTCTGTGGAAACGTAGGAATGTGCTTTACACGTGTGTGTGATCGATTCCACTGCTGTAATAAGCCTACTGTGACCAGATCCATTAACCAATCAGGCGTCAGGGTGATTAACCATCAAAGTGCTCCTCACATTCCACTTGATTTGATCCCTGTTTCACACACTCTCTTGTAGTCGTCCTGACAGAGAAGGACTCTTATCACATTCTACGCTGTCTGTCTGTGTGTGTGTGTGTGTGTGTGTATGTGTGTGTGTGTACTGAGTCCCTCGCCCTGACAGCGATTCATATTGTAATCAGCTCTCAGCTCAGGCTGCAAGTTCAGTCAAGCCCCGTTCTGGTCGGAAGAGCACGAGGTGAACATGTGGGGTGTGTGTTGTGTGAACATGTGGGGTGTGTGTTGGCACTTGTGCCACATCCTCAACTGAAACCCTTTAGCCCTTTTATGGGTTTTATGTGTCATTTCCCCTCTGAGGGGCAACATGACGGCCTCAGATCTGAACCCTGACCTTTCACCTCTGCCCTTGTGCACACACCACAGTTGAGTTTGTAGTTCTCACCTTCACATTTGACTTGTTTTGTTTTAATGTTTTTTACATCTATGATAAATTCTTTGTATGGTATATTGTATGGTAGCCAAGGTAACCAGACACAAGCTTCATGTAAAGTAATCATGATGAAAAATAATCATTCCCCTTTTCCCAGCCTCAGCCAGGCCATATTGAAGTGGTTAAGTGAGGCATTGCTTTTGTGTTGAAGTGGATGGCCATATTGAAGTCGTTAAGTGAGGCATTGCTGTTGTGTTGAAGGGGATGGCCGATATCTGTGACACTCGGTTATTTCAGAAGCGTAAATTGCTGTCGGCCCGTATGTCTGCTGCCCCTGCCTAATTTAGTGGAAAGGTCAACATTTTGCTGCAATTGATTTACAGTTAAATGCGAGGAATGCGTTCAATGGCAAAAACATTTTCTGTCACCCTCTGTTTTAAAGAACGTCAATACCGCTCTTGTCAGCCATTTGCGGCCCATGTGCTTATTGAGTGTCTGGACGACACAAAAGCCCCATTGAGCCCCGCGCTGGTGCTACCTTACCGCCGCCTGAGGGGAGGTCACTCTGGCGTCTCCTCGTTTACACCCGTAATCCACTTATGTCCATCACAATCATATCTCCCACTTACACCCTTCACCCACTACAGCCATCACAATCATATTCATACACTCATGAACTTACACCCTTCACCCACTTACGTCCATCACAATCATATTCATACACTCATGAACTTACACCCTTCACCCACTTACGTCCATCACAATCATATTCATACACTCACATCCATCACAATCATATTCATACACTCATGAACTTACACCCTTCACCCACTACAGCCATCACAATCATATTCATACACTCATGAACTTACACCCTTCACCCACTACAGCCATCACAATCATATTCATACACTCACATCCATCACAATCATATTCATACACTCATGAACTTACACCCTTCACCCACTTACGTCCATCACAATCATATTCATACACTCACATCCATCACAATCATATTTATACACTCATGAACTTACACCCTTCACCCACTACAGCCATCAAAATCATATTCACATCCATCACAATCATATTTATACACTCATGAACTTACACCCTTCACCCACTACAGCCATCAGAATCATATTCATACACTTACATCCATCACAATCATATTTATACACTCATGAACTTACACCCTTCACCCACTACAGCCATCAGAATCATATTCATACACTCACATCCATCACAATCATATTTATACACTCATGAACTTACACCCTTCACCCACTTACGTCCATCAGAATCTCCCACTTTCAGCTGTCCAGCATCGGAGCCCAAGTACCTTAGAGACGAGGCCCAATGAAGCACCCAGGGGTGATGCTATGGAGTAATGATGACATATGTATACTGTACTCATAACCAGTGTACAGATTTCAACATTATACACAAATGTAGTGACTCCTCTCCCAACACAATACAATTGTGGTGTTCTGATTAAATATATTTAAGGGTTTCAGTGTTAAAACGTGGACTACAAGTCTAACAAGGATGATGTGTTTTAAGCTCTTTTTCACACTTGTCAAAGATCAGTGTTGGGTCAGATTACTTTGGAAATGTAATCCATTACTGCGTACAGACTACTGCGTACAGACACACACACCACACCAACTTTTGTAATCAGTAACTTAATCCATTGGATTTCAAAAATGCTGTAGCTTAATCAGGAGGAAAGGAGTGTACTGAAAAGGCCCTTGAGTCTGTGGCTGTTTGCAAGTGTGTGTTGGGGGTGCAAGATGGCTTATTTAGGAAAAATACTGGCATTGTGTCTACATTCTGTGTCAATTGACTCCCAAGTTGGATCTTAATTTTCCGACTATAACTACACTATATTGACTTGCACTCGCTGCAAGGTTGTGCTGGGTTGAGCGAATATGGCCAGATATGTGTGTTGTGGTAATTCTATTGAACTGCAACTTCATGGTACACATGTAGCCCCCACTTCCCATCTTGAGCACAAATTGTGTTGATATCTAAACCCCCCTCCTGATCTGGGTCACACCGATGCCTCGTGTTGATCTCCACCAATCAGCTCGGCACTGACCTGCACCAATCAGCTCTGCACTGACCGGTCCTCATGTTGATCTCCACCAATCAGCTTGGCACTGACCTGCACCAATCAGCTCTGCACTGACCTGCACCAATCAGCTCTGCACTGACCTGCACCAATCAGGTCTGCACTGACCGGTCCTCGTGTTGATCTCCACCAATCAGCTCTGCACTGGCTAGACCCCGAAGCCATTTGTTTTGAGAATAACGGCTGGCTGATGAAGTTATTGGCTGGCTAGCCGGCTCAGCCAAAACCTAAATGGCTGCTGCAGCCGCCAAATTTTTAATGGCTGATAATGGCTTAAGTTGCCTCTTCATGCCTACAGATGCCTATGTTGTACTAGATCTCAATACACAATGTTATTATATCATTTTTAACAAAGCTCTGCACATTTCACTTCAATGTAGACTGAAGCATGCATTGTGAACTAGCGCAGCAATTTCTGGAGATGGTGAAATGCTGCAGTCGCAGTAATATCGCATGCTGTAAATCTGTCCGCTCCAAAATACGTTTCATATCATCAATCTTTGGTTTTGATGTTTGTGCAACCGGGCCCTGAAGATTTTCAAGTCCGAGTAGAACTTCGTAGGAATTAGGAAAGTATATGAAAAGCGAGATCAAAATAAGGCTACCGTTGGCTTCTTTCCCCCATTTCATCTCAGCGCGAGAAAGCAAAAACATTGCAGAGAACGTGGACTTTTAATTGGCCATCAACTCACTGAGTCCTGTGTATCGTAGCAACGAGCACAAGACTGATGTGGTGAATACAGTGGGAAAACCTTGTGTATCGTTTATTTTTCGTACCCTCTATGTGATATAATTGTTTTTAGATGCAACAAGTCCAAGTCTAAGTTTGGCTCAGCCAAAGTTTATCAGATGGCGGCTCAATTTGGCTTACAAAAATTATTGGCTGGCGGCGGCTGAAATTCTAAATGGCGCAAATGGCGCAAATGGCGGCGGCTTCGGGGTCTAGCACTGGCCCAGACTCAGACCTGTGAACAGTAGCACTTTGGGAGTCAGGTGTGCTGAGAGTGGAGCTGAACACACACACACACACACACACACACACACACACACACACACACACACACACACACACAGTGGAGCTGAACGGCGGGGCTGCTGCCTCTCATCCTAGCACAACTACACACACACACACACACACACACACACACACACACACACACACACACACACAGTGGAGCTGAACATCCGGGCTGCTGCCTCTCTTCCTAGCACAACTCCTGAGGCCTTGGGAAGGAAGTTAACACAACATAGATGTGTACCAGCTAGATACAGCTACACAACAGTAATAGGCCAATTAGTCCTCTCTGTATAGGTACCTTGGCCTCCTTTCAGCCTAGTTCTGCTACATCATAGCACACATGTAGCCTCTACTTCTCCTTTTAAACACAATGATGACTATCAACTGATGTTGTGTTCCTGCACAGAACCTCTCACATGAAGTGGAACAAATAGGCGTCCATATTATTCTCTAGCTGGGTCATAGTAGGGTGTATATATATAAAAATGATTCCATGCTCCTTGAAGACAGTATTTTGAGTATTTACAAAAATACAGCATTTTATTATGATACATTATGGCTACAGTATTTTGTAGTTTATAATCGTTTTTTAATGTGATCTGGTCTGATTATAGCTCCTTGATTACATATTTCAGATGACGTGTTGTCAGTTCCTGCCCAACCCTGTTAAAGACATAATAATGAGCGATGATCCTTTAAGACCACTGACTCCTGACATGCCATTACGATTTATTTACATGCTAGTAACAGCCATGGCACAATCTTTCAGTTTACGACATGTTTGATGGCAGGTGTACCGTAACGATACTTTAAAGTACTTTGTTGTTAGTTTAATTTGTTCCCTTACTTGTTGTTTGTTCCCCAGATGTTTATCAGCAATGATATGCCAATGGTTGTCCACAAATGCTGCACTCGCATCAAGGGTGATGAGGGGGCTTTTGCCCCTTGATAGACCTAAAAACTACTTTTTTATATATCTTTGAAACACTAGCTTCATTTTATTGATTGACAGTAACAAAATCAAACTTTCATTCAACATGGCTTGTACAGAATATACAAAGCACACCATGACAGTTTCAACATGTGACTTAAATACAGTTTACAGACATATTAGTTAGCGCTTCTCCTCAACATGTGATCTTTACCGTTTACAGACATATTAGTTAGCGCTTCTCCTCAACACTCCTGTGTCAAACCCTCTTAAGAATCAGGAAACTTATGGCAAAGTAGGTTAAAGACTATATGACTTACTGCGGTCACCCGGCGTTGACCCTTCTATACCAAGCGAGTGCACTAATAAGCCCATCAGGGCCATTCGCTCCGCTGGAGTCTGATGTGACCGGGGCCTGTGCTTTCTCAGGAGGTCCTGCGTCCAGCCTCCTTTAAATGTGCCGTCTAATTTCAGCCTCCACAGATTTTATTTACCACAATTCAATTTGTCTGCAGCCTACGACCGTGGCTCTCCCTGTGGCTGTGAATAGTGCCACTTACAGAGGCTGAACAATGTGCGTGGCCCTGCAGCGGTGGTGCTGGAGGCCAGACTAGAGGTGGTGGAGGTGGTGGTGGAGGTGGAGGAGGCCAGACTAGAGGTAGTGGTGGAGGTGGAGGAGGCCAGACTAGAGGTAGTGGTGGAGGCCAGACTAGAGGTAGTGGTGGAGTTGGTGGTGGAGGCCAGACTAGAGGTAGTGGTGGAGGCCAGACTAGAGGTGGTGGTGGAGTTGGTGGTGGAGGCCAGACTAGAGGTAGTGGTGGAGTTGGTGGTGGAGGCCAGACTAGAGGTAGTGGTGGAGGCCAGACTAGAGGTGGTGGTGGAGGTGGAGGAGGCCAGACTAGAGGTAGTGGTGGAGGTGTGAGATGTTTATCTTCAGTCATATCATGACGTTGTTCAAAGTGAGAGCAAGAATTCTTTTTGATTTTTCAGGCCTGTTGCCTGTTACTTGTTGCAGGAACGCCAGTCGTATTGTCATGAAGCCAGAGAAGCAGTGCAGCATAATAGAACCAGTGCAGCATAATAGAACCAGTGCAGCACAATAGAACCAGTGCAGCATAATAGAACCAGTACAGCACAATAGCTGGAGTCATGAAGCCAGAGAAGCAGTGCAGCATAATAGCTGGCCTGGCATGTCCTGGTCCTATTACTGTGTGTGGCTTTTGGCCTTGGGTCATTTGTCATGGTTTGAATAAGAATTAAGATATTAAGATACTGTATATGACAAGATATTAATATGCCCGTGCTACTCTTCCTGTGCATTCGTGCATGCCGGAGGGTTGGGAGGAGCAGTGCATAGCTGAAGACTCACAAGCGTGTAGTATCAACAGGCTGCTTGCATTGCAGGCATGTTGTCTTGCCGTGATTTTGCAATGCATCTCACACATGACATGAAGGAGCTCAATGGACTTTTGTTGTTCACACAAAGTAGCATCCGTCTTCCAGGAACATTGTGTGGGTTGGCATGGGTTGGCGTGGGTTGGCATAAGCGGATGACTAAGCCAGTTGATATGGAACAGTGACTCCACATGACGTGGTGACCAAGGTACTCCAAGAAGCACATGGCCACACACACACACACACACACACACACACACACACACACACACACACACACACACACACACACACACACACACACACAGGATGTACCTGATGAAGACCAGAATGGACAGTTACAGTGTGCCGATACTGTATTTCTTTGCATATAGATTACATTCCCTGCCCCCCCCTCCACACACACACTACGACCCGACTTTAAGTTGCAACATACACACTCTCCACCCCCGCCACCCACCCACCCACGCACACACACACATACACACACACACACACACACACACACATATAGAAGCCGCATACTGTATGTGTTGTGTACATGTCCTGGGTCAGTGTATCCAGAAGGCTCTAAGTACACACGGCTGACCTCTCAGATCAAGGCCATCTTGTGTGGGATGATAACATCATTTGTCTGGTGTGTCATCTTGTTTTGCTAACATATGTTTACAAGTGAAAGCTGATGCTTCCAGGAAGAGTGAGAGACCTGCAAACAGTGCCCTCAAATCTGTCAACATCACAGCAGGTCAAGCAAACCCACGCATGCGAGGAGGAGCCGTCAGATGACCACAGCGGCTCTCTGGACGTCCAGATAGCGTGTTCTGCTAGCTGGACAGAGGGGGATTGTGATGGTGATTCTGTCCTTGCTCTTAGTGATCGATATCAAAGCGCTTGATGTGTCTGTATTGACCGGGTGTCAACAGGATGTTGGTCATGCGTCTGATGTCCTCATGGACGTGGACACTGCAGACCGTCACACAGAGTCTGTGTTTATTGCCACATTTTTATATTTCAGCCACTTACAGGATTTTATTAATAGAGACATTGAGGTGAATGTTCATGAATTAATGTGAATGTTCATGAGTTTGTGTTTTTTATTGCATTTGACATATTACACCATGAAACAGTATTTTTTCTATCACAACAGAGATTGGCATGGTTTTATTTCGGTTAACCTAAAAGCTGGTTTGATTTGCTTTGAGAGATGATCTTACTGAAAGTACCCCATGCCAATCTCTAGGTGTGGTGAAGGGTGTGTGATGATGTGGGGCTACTGAAAGTACCCCATGCCCATCTCTAGCTGTGGTGAAGGGTGTGTGATGATGTGGGGCTATTGAAAGTACCCCATGCCGATCTCCAGGTGTGGTGAAGGGTGTGTGATGATGTGGGGCTATTGAAAGTACCCCATGCCGATCTCTAGGTGTGGTGAAGGGTGTGTGATGATGTGGGGCTATTTCAAATTGCAATTGCCAAGGGAACTTTATCAGGATACATAGTATCCTTGATCTATGAAATAACTGACCTTTAATAACAAGACTCTGCCTGCCTCTATGGGAATTTAACATAGGGTTATATTTATGCCCCCTGTAGTTTAAGAAAGAATATGATTTATTTACGATACATTATTCAGTCATAAAGAAAATTAGTGTCCTTAAAGGTTGCATTTTCCCTCATTTTTGAATGAAGTAATCCACCATTTTGAAGCGCCTGACTGCTGTCCCAGCTCTCTCCTGATGGATGAGCTAGTCAAGTCCTAGCTGGCTTCTCCTCTCCAGATCTCCTCATGCAGCTCTCAGATCTCTGACTAAGTGTTGACTAGAGCCCAACCGAGCGTATCAATGGAGCCCCACTTATACACACACTCACACACACACACTCATAGTTGTTTATACAGTTGAGCAGGTAGGCTGTGACCGCACAAGGCAGGTAATGAGAGGACATTACATGAGATCACTGTCACATTACCTGAGATCCTTCTGGACTCGTTGAGCTCGAAGTTGTACGATCATGTGGAGGGGATGCAGAGTCTCTAATCAGAGACCACAGCAAATGGACTTCTTATCTTGACCAATGCCGTTAACATGTTAACGCTGACTGTGTCTTTATGGTTCATATGCAAAGCCCAGTCCAAGGCCTTAATGTGAAGAGTAAGGCAAGCCTGACAATAGCTAAGAAGTAAAGGAATGGAATGTCCCATTTTTAAACAAAAGAGGTTTAACCGCTACTTGACTGAAGAAATGAGGGGGTTGGAGACTTTTAACTGGAAAGGCCTGACAGAGAATGTAAAGGATTTTCTCATGATTATTTTGCTTAACAACCTGTTCAGTCAAATCCAAACGCTTGCGGTGCTTAATGATTGACAGCTGGTCCGCTGCCAGTGGCAGTGCTGCAGAGGGGCGGGCCTTCGCACACACTGTTCTAAATGATTGACAGCTGGCCCGGGGCCAGAGGGCGGGCCTTTGCACACACTGTTCTAATTGCAGATTGAAGTCGTCTGATCTCAGGCCTGTTCTTGTCATCACCTCAGTTATATCATGCCACGGCATGTCATCATCTCCCAGTGACCTCTCTCCCTACCTCTCTCTCTCTCCCTCTCTCTCCCTCCCTCTCTCTCTCTCCCTCTCTCTCCCTCTCTCTCTCCCTCTCGCTCTCTCTCTCTTTCTCTCTCTCTCTCTCTCCCTCTCCCTCTCTCTTTCTCTCTCTCTTTCTCCCTGCCGTGTGTGTGTGTGTGTGTGTGTTTGGCAGTGTGTTGAATTGTTTGGAAATCCATGATAAAAGGTCTTGGATTTGACATTAAAATACTCCAGCGTTGAGCGTGCTATCAGGCACAATGCTTGATCTCTATTTTGTTGTAATGTTTTAATGAGGTCACTTCCTGCTCTGCAGGTCTTGGCAGGCAGCAGTGTTCTCTCGTCTCAGCAGCTGCAGTGTGTGAGCCTAGTTACTGCGGCAACCGACTCTACTGTACCGTACTGTACTGCAGTATGTGAGCCCAGTTACCGCGCCATGCTCAGCACCTACTCTACTGTACCGTACTGTACCGTACCGTACTGTACCGTACCGTACTGTACTGCAGTGTGTGAGCCCAGTTACCGCGCCATGCTCAGCACCGACTCTACTGTACCGTACCGTACTGTACTGTACTGTACTGTACTGTACTGTCTTCAGATGGCTGTTTGGGACTCTAGCAAATAGGCCTTTTAGTTGGTACTGGCAAGCTAACTGAGTGTTAGCATTAGAACAACTTTGAAAAATAGTTTGCTGTAGAGTTTTTTTTTTATTTATTTATTTTTTAATCAGCTTCATCAAAGGCAATGAAAGTGGTTTATACTCGCAGCCCTAATAAGATGTGAGGTGAGACGTTTCCATGCCCCAATCCAGCTGTTAGCCGTGCCAGTAAATAGCTGTGTTTGCTTGGAGGATGAAAGCAACACGAACCTGTGAGTTCCCTTTCAGGGCGCTGGCTGTTTGTGTAAGAAAAGAGTCTGTGCCCTGCCGGCCTGCCTGCGCAAACAAGCCATTGCAGCGCAGAGAGACGAGCTGTCCCAGGTCCGTGGTTCACCGCTGACCATGCCTGACCCGGGCAGGGCTTGGGTTAGCACCCCCATAGGGAATGCAGCACTTGAGTGGCTGGGGAGACAGCACACAAGAGAGGAGAGGAGAGGAGAGGAGAGAGGTGGAGGTCCAGCCCCTCTGGCTCATGCTGAAGGCCTACAGTATACTAAGGCAGAGAGCTTGTTAGTCCAGACAGTCTATCAGAAAAACACTCAACCCAAAACTGATTGCAACAGAAATGTTTTTTTGTTGTATTCAGGGTGAAACTTGCTAAATTTGATAAAAAAAAAAAAATATTTAGGATTTTTTTTAATTGGCATATTTCCCAAAATGGCCGCCAAAAGTCAGATGGAAAAGAACAGCATATTTCCACACCTAATAGATCGATTTTTATGATTTTACTATCAAATCATAGGTTTTCTGGGATGCTGAGTTCATGTCTGGGGTGAAGAGGTTGGGGGCACACTGTGGACTGCACTGAGTCTCAGGCAACAGGAGGGGTCTGTGTAGATGTGCTGTGCTGTATGGATTTATATTCAGTCATTCCAATATTATTGTGCTGCTTGCTTTTTTCAGACTCTTTTCTATTGTAACACCTTGTCAGTCAATAGTGATAGTAAATAAAAGGTGTAAAACGTTTTGTCAGTGCTGTCGTTGCCCAGTTCAAGTACAGGCCAGTGCAGATGTGTGTAGGTTATCTTATGCTATAGCCTATACTACTTGTCACACACACATTTAAACACACATTTAGTAAAGCCAGCTTTGGCTATAGGCTGCACGGCCAGGATGCGGTTAGGCTGGTATCAAGATGTTGCTAGGGGAAGTGTTATTATTCTTATCGTAAGATTAAAAAAAAAAAAATCAATTTGTTGTTGTTTTTAGTATGAAAAGACTTACCCAGCACACTCTCGAAAGATCATTTTTACTTATTTTAAGAAGAATTATGAAGACAAATTTACTCTGGCAGACAAATTAGTAATGTTCCCACAGTTGTTTCTCACACCAACGTCAAGTTTCTTCAGAATTGTACCCATCAGTTTCCTGAACTAGCAGAATACATGGAAACTGTTACTGTAAGCGGCTTCCTGCAGCATTGCTCATAAAGTTCCTCATGTATCATCTATACACTGTATTGTACATGTATGTCCAGTGGTGATGCACTTAGTGCTTACACAGTAGCCAGATAGTTAAACACCATCCTATCTGACCAACAGCAGTGCAATATCATTCTGCCGATGTATTTACAGAGACTTCATTAACGTCAGAGACCTCACTCTCTGCATTATATGTCAGTGTACCATGAGTTTGAAGCTGTTATTTATATTCCCATAAAAAGATGCCTAATATTCCCATAAACAGGTGCCTAATATTCCCATAAACAGGTGCCTAATATTCCCATAAACAGGTGCCTAATATTCCCATAAACAGGTGCCTAATATTCCCATAAAAAGATGCCTAATATTCCCATAAAAAGATGCCTAATATTCCCATAAACAGGTGCCTAATATTCCCATAAACAGATGTCTAATATTCCCATAAAAAGATGCCTAATATAAAACAGAATTATTTGTGAAATGGTTTCAAGGCCAACTGAAGAGAAGAGGGGAGAGGGGAGGGGAGGAGAAGAAAAGAGGGGAGAGGAGAGGAGAGAGGGAAGAGAGGAGAGGAGGGGGGAGAGGAGAGGAAGAGGGGAGAGGAGGAGAGGAGAGGAGAGGAGAGGTATTTAGATATTTAGTGCAGGTCATCTTGCTCCAGATCTTGTCCTCTTCCCAGAGACGTGACTTCCCATGGCAGAGTAGAAAAGCAGCTTTGAGGGATCGCAGCTGTGTTGATCCAGCCGCAGGACAGCCAAGTGGCCCCCGAGGAGCACACACACACCACCGGACACACACACACACACACACACACACACACACACACACACACCACTCCGCTCCTGACCTCCAGGGTCCAGACCCCTAAAGCACTCTCCACCGCTCTGCATCGCACAGCACCCTGGGAGAGACACCACAACTCTGGCCCCGCCTCCAAACAGCCTCAGTGTGTGTGTGTGTGTGTGTGTGTGTGTAGCTCACCTTTCCAACAGCTTCAGTGTGGGAGTGTGTGTGTGTGTGTGTGGAGCTAACCCTCCAAACCGCTTCGGTGTGTGTGTGTGTGTGTGTGTTGTGCTCACTCTTCAAACAGCTTCAGTATGTGTGTGTGTGTGTGTGTGTGTGTGTGTGTGTGTAGCTCATTTATTTGGTCAGTGATTTATCTGTGAGCAGTTGGACCATGAAAAGGATGTGCAGCAACTGAAAGCATAACATGTTAAGACGTTAAGCTCCCTGCACAAATGTATCTCCATGAACACACACACACACACACACACACACCTTCAGCACGTAATCCCTCAACAACATCAGTCTTAATCCTCACATATCCATTACACTAACACACCAATTTGTCAGTCAGCTGCTAATGAGTGGTAACACAGAAGTCTTTAGAGGAAGTACTTGATGTTTTGAAGGTGTATTTATTCAGCGCTGTTCTGTTTTCGTTCCACTGCTAGAACAGCGCGGCACAGTGTTCCACTGCTAGAACAGCGCGGCACAATGTTCCACTGCTAGAACAGCGCGGCACAGTGTTCCACTGCTAGAACAGCGCGGCACAGTGTTCCACTGCTAGAACAGCGCGGCACAGTGTTCCACGTCTACTGTTCCACTGCTAGAACAGCGCGGCACAGTGTTCCACTGCTAGAACAGCGCGGCACAGTGTTCCACTGCTAGAACAGCGCGGCACAGTGTTCCACGTCTACTGTTCCACTGCTAGAACAGCGCAGCACAGTGCTCCACTGCTAGAACAGCACGGAACAGTGCTCCACTGCTAGAACAGCGCGGAACAGTGCTCCACGTCTACTGTGGTGGCATTTAATCACGTTTTCTGTTGGCTGTTTTTAACGCAGATGCCCTTTTCTCTGTCTCCCTCTGGTCAGTGTGTCAGGGATTGAGCAATAAGCTGACCTTGCTGGGCAAGTACGATGACCACTACAAGAACCTGGTGCGGATGTTCACCAACTGCACCGTGGTGCTGGAGAACCTGGAGATCACCTACGTCCAGGAGCATCATGACCTCTCCTTCCTCAAGGTGGGTGGATGCTGCGCCATGGCAATAACAGGGTCCACTAGTTAGCATGGTCCAAGAGCCCTGTAGCATAGCCTCTACAACCTGTGCTCTTGGCTCTCCAAATACACAAACATTTGATTCTGAATTTCCAGTCACATATTTCTGAAAAGGGTTCTTGGACACTGTTAATCCTCAGTTGATGACTAATAGGCACTCACCAACTGAAATGTTGAAAGAAAGGGAAGAATCGCAGGAGCAGGCAGATGTGGATGTTCCTTATTTTTTTATCTGAAAAAAGAGCAGCTCCATGGACCAGAAATAAAACCAAATTCGGGAAGCTCCTCATCTGTGTGCTCCGGTGACTCCTCCCTCTTTTTACATAGATAGATAGATAGATAGATAGATAGATAGATAGATACTTTATTGATCCCCAAGGGGAAATTCAAGGTCCCAGCAGCTTAAGACACCACACACAACATACAATACAATGTAAACAGGAAAATACAAAGCAAATCAACAAATCAACATGACTAAAGGAGCAGTAAAATACATGGTCAGTCGTCTCCCGTGAGGCACGTGGGATACATGAAGAAATCAACATTCCATCAAAATAATCAAATCAAATACAAAAAGCATTAACATTGTAGGGCCTGTCAGCTCTGACCAAACACTACGAGACGCAAACACACGAGAGTGTTGCACATAATATGAGTTGGGCCAGTGGGCTCTGACCAAACACTACGAGACGCAAACACACGAGAGTGTTGCACATAATATGAGTTGGGCCAGTGGGCTCTGACCAAACACTACGAGACGCAAACACACAAGAGTGTTGCACATAATATGAGTTGGGCCAGTCAGTGGCACAGCAACAATAGAGGAGTTTGAGTTAGAGATTGGGTGTTATCTGATGGTTCACTAACATCTATTGTGTCTACTTAGTTCAGTTAGACAGGCAAGTAAATAGACCAAATACTGCATTAGTGACTCTGATTAATCGTTTTAGTGACTCTGATTAATCGTTTTAAACTTTGATTGATCGTTTTAAAGAGCATCGAGGAAGTGAGTGGCTACGTGCTGATCGCCGTCAACTTCGTGGAGTCGATCCCGCTGGAGAATCTGAGGCTGATTCGAGGCCACTCCCTCTACGAGAACCGCTTCGCCCTCACCGTCATGTCCAACTACGACCGCAACTACTCGTCCCCCACCATCAACATCACCCGCGGCCTCCGCCAGCTGCCACTACGCCGCCTCTCAGGTCAGACGCGCCACACTCACATGATCCACCAGAAACCACGTGTGTGTGTGTGTGTGTGTGTGTGTGTGTGTGTGTTTACCTTGCTCACAGAGGAATAAGTGACCTGTGCGTTCTGTTCTTGTTCCACCCTAGAGATCCTGAAGGGGGGGGTGAAGATCACGCATAACCATCTGCTGTGTAACATCGACTCCATCGAGTGGAAAGACATTGTGAACCACGGAGACCTGGTGTCCATCAAGTCAAGTTTCGCCAGTTTCTGTGAGAGCATTATATTATGTTATATTATATCATATTAACTCATTCTAACACACTCCAAACTTTACAGTGTGTGTTTTGGTGACTGTTTTTTTTTTTTTTTTTTTGATCCAGGTCAAAGTTGTCACTCAAGTTGCTACAATGGATCCTGTTGGGCACCAGGAGCTGAAAACTGCCAGACGAGTAAGTGCTTCCCATTTCTAATGTAGTCACATCAGATCCACACCTATAATAGCGTGCATCTGAATGTGCTGTAGTTAGCCTTCATTGACTCTCCCATAGGAAGTATCAGTGTGAAGAGATGAGGCTAAGTATTAGCATACAGTATGTAGTGTTGTATATCTAAGCAATAAGCCCCGAGAGGCCGTAGTTTACACTGAGTTTAGAACAGCTAAGGGGCGTTGTTAGGCACAATGCGGAGCTAAGCATTCTTCCGCCAATACATATATTTCCTCCATATGAATGGTTGCCAGGCAACATCGAGACGCAGCCTACTCTAACTTTTGTGCAAGTTGTGGTAGCGCATTACTAACAAAATGCGGTCACGGTGTATATTTGTGTTGGATTTTATAACAGCATTGAACGCGATCATAATCAAGCCAATCATAATCAAGAACTATCCGTTTTAGAATGATATATAGTGTCTGAACTGCTATAGTAGCCCTATAGACGCAGCCTACTCGGGGATACTACAGAATGATAGTGTCTGAACTGCTATAGTAGCCCCATTTGTGTGATAAGTGCTGACTCTTGGCCAAATGAAGCTGCTGCTGGTTCTGGTTCCCAGTACTGAGGTGGTACTTCCTGCTGGTGGTTCTGGTTCCCAGTACTGAGGTGGTACTTCCTGCTGGTGGTTCTGGTTCCCAGTACTGAGGTGGTACTTCCTGCTGCTGGTTCTGGTTCTCAGTACTGAGGTGGTACTTCCTGCTGCTGGTTCTGGTTCTCAGTACTGAGGTGGTACTTCCTGCTGCTGGTTCTGGTTCTCAGTACTGAGGTGGTACTTCCTGCTGCTGGATCTGGTTCTCAGTACTGAGGTGGTACTTCCTGCTGCTGGTTCTGGTTCCCAGTACTGAGGTGGCACCTCCTGCTGGTGGAGTGATGACTCCTGTTGTTCCTCCACAGTGACCAAGCTGATGTGTGCGGACCAGTGCTCTCGACGCTGTAAGGGGCCCAAGCCCAGCGACTGCTGTAATGAGAACTGTGCTGGGGGCTGCACAGGCCCGTACGCCTCCGACTGCTTCGTGAGTTATGCCACCCTTACACCACCCTTACACGACCCTTACACCACCCATACACCACCCATACACCATCATCACCACCCATACACCACCCTTACACCACCCATACACCACCCTTACACCATCATCACCACCCATACACCATCATCACCACCCTTACACCACCCATACACCACCCTTACACCAGCCATACACCATCATCACCACCCTTACACCACCCATACACCACCCTTACACCATCATCACCACCCATACACCACCCTTACACCACCCATACACCACCCTTATGCCACCCATACACCATCATCACCACCCTTACACCACCCACACACCACCCTTACACCACCCTTACACCATCATCACCACCCATACACCATCATCACCACCCATACACCACCCATACACCACCCTTATGCCACCCATACACCACCCTTACGCCACCCTTACACCACCCTCACACCTGTACCCATGAGATACACCACCTTCACACAGCATGAGTTATACCACCCTCACACAGCATGAGTTATACCACCCCACACAACATGTGCCCAAGAGTTACACCACCCTTACACCACCCTTACGTAGCGTGTGCCCTTGCAGCCGTGTACTGTGATCCATAAGCAGAAACCACAAGGCTGGTCTTGTAGATCTTTAGTGCCATGATGTTATTCTGATCACCATAACAACCATGATGTTATTCTGATAACCATGACAACCATGATGTTATCTCTGATAGCCATGACATTGACAACCATGATGTTATCTCTGATAACCATGACAACCATGATGTTATTCTGATAACCATGATGTTATTTCTGATCACCATGATGTTATTTCTGATCACTATGATGTTATTTCTGATAGCCATGATATTATTCTGATAACCATGTTATTTCTGATCACTATGATGTTATCTCTGATAACCATGATGTTATTTCTGATCACTATGATGTTATCTCTGATAACCATGATGTTATTTCTGATAACCATGATGTTATCTCTGATAGCCATGATGTTAATGGTGGAAACACAGTCCCATCATTTGTTTATGTCTTACACATACTGTAAAGGAGTTGATATGGATGCTACTGCTCTGTGGCATCATGCTACCGCTCTGATCCTGTAATGCCAGACTCCTCTCCCCCCTGCAGGCTTGTAAGGACTTCCAGGATGATGGCACTTGTAAGCACATGTGTCCCCCGCTCATGCTGTACGACCCCAAGACTCACCAGCTCATCCACAACCCTCAGGCCAAGTACAGCTTTGGGGCCACCTGCGTTAAGACCTGTCCCCGTAAGTACAGCTTTGGGGCCACCTGTGTTAAACCACCTGTGTTAAGACCTGTCCCCGTAAGTACAGCTTTGGGGCCACCTGTGTTAAGACCTGTCCCCGTAAGTACAGCTTTGGGGCCACCTGTGTTAAGACCTGTCCCCGTAAGTACAGCTTTGGGTCCACCTGTGTTAAGACACCTGTGGTAAGCCACCTGTGTTAAGACCTGTCCCCGTAAGTACAGCTTTGGGGCCACCTGTGTTAAGACCTGTCCCCGTAAGTACAGCTTTGGGGCCACCTGTGTTAAGACCTGTCCCCGTAAGTACAGCTTTGGGGCCACCTGCGTTAAGACCTGTCCCCGTAAGTACAGCTTTGGGGCCACCTGTGTTAAGACCTGTCCCCGTAAGTACAGCTTTGGGTCCACCTGTGTTAATCCACCTGTGTTAAGACCTGTCCCCGTAAGTACAGCTTTGGGGCCACCTGCGTTAAGACCTGTCCCCGTAAGTACAGCTTTGGGGCCACCTGTGTTAAGACCTGTCCCCGTAAGTACAGCTTTGGGTCCACCTGTGTTAAACCACCTGTGTTAAGACCTGTCCCCGTAAGTACAGCTTTGGGGCCACCTGCGTTAAGACCTGTCCCCGTAAGTACAGCTTTGGGGCCACCTGTGTTAAGACCTGTCCCCGTAAGTACAGCTTTGGGTCCACCTGTGTTAAACCACCTGTGTTAAGACCTGTCCCCGTAAGTACAGCTTTGGGGCCACCTGTGTTAAGACCTGTCCCCGTAAGTACAGCTTTGGGACCACCTGTGTTAAGACACCTGTGGTAAGCCACCTATGTACAATACTATATACTGGGTTACAGTAATGCCACAACAGAATGGTCAATACTATATACTGGGTTACAGTAATGCCACAACAGGATGGTCAATACTATATACTGGGTTACAGTAGTGCCACAACAGGATGGTCAATACTATATACTGGGTTACAGTAATGCCACAACAGGATGGTCAATACTATATACTGGGTTACAGTAATGCCACAACAGGATGGTCAATACTGTATACTGGGTTACAGTAATGCCACAACAGGATGGTCAATAGTATACTGGGTTACAGTAATGCCACAACAGGATGGTCAATACTATATACTGGGTTACAGTAATGCCACAACAGGATGGTCAATACTATATACTGGGTTACAGTAGTGCCACTTGTATCAGCTACTGATGGTCAAATTGCGACTAACATATGAGGTCAGCTTCGTGTAAACATGTTTTGGTTTGTGTCCCGTTTCTCTCTCGACTAGATATCTACGTTGTGACGGACCACGTAACCATGTAAACGTGTTTTGGTTTGTGTCCCGTTTCTCTCTGGACTAGATAACTACGTTGTGACGGACCACGGGGCGTGCGTGCGCACCTGCAGCAGCAACACCTTTGAGGTGGAGGAGAACGGCATCCGCAAGTGCAAGCAGTGCGACGGACCCTGCCCCAAAGGCAAGAACTAATCAGAACTATATAGGTACCATGGACTTATCAGAACCATCCCAATGTCATATCGGTACCATGGACTTATCAGAACCATCCCAATATCCTATCGGTACCATGGACTTATCAGAACTATCCCAATGTCATATCGGTACCATGGACTTATCAGAACCATCCCAATATCATATTAGTACCATGGACTTACCAGAACCATCCCATTATCATATCGGTACCATGGACTTATCAGAACCATCCCAATGTCATATCGGTACCATGGACTTATCAGAACCATGCCAATATCATATCAGTACCATGGACTTATCAGAACCATGCCAATATCATATCGGTACCATGGACTTATCAGAACCATGCCAATATCATATCGGTACCATGGACTAATCAGTGCTAAATCAGTCTCCACATGCCACATCAGTATCATATTGCTGCCACAAAGCCATGGGCTTACATTTAAAATGGGGGCCTTTAAAACAATTCTGTGTTTTTTTTAAGCAGTTTGTAATGGTCTTGGAATGGGAAGATTAGCTGGTGTTATGACGATCAACGCAACAAACATTGACTCCTTCAAGGACTGCACCAAGATAAATGGAGACATTTCCATTCTGAAGACGTCCTTAAATGGGTGAGGAACACCATCCCAGCTCTCTCCTCCCCGTCAACGTTGGATTGAACTTCTGTGCTGCTGTGTGATATACATGCAGAATCACATTTCAAATGTATTTCAGAGACAAATTTACCGCAACACCAAAGATGGATCCTGTCAAGTTGGACATCTTCAGGACTGTAAGAGAAATCACAGGTACAAGCTCATCAACACTTCGTCTCTCAAGATGTTTTATAGAAAGCCGTTTTAAAATTAATATTATAGCAAACTGATACATTTAGTTGCATCTGTTACTTAGGACTTAAAACTGTTATTAGTTAATTAATAATCAGCATCCAGTTGATGCCTTTGAGTTGCTTTGGATAAAAGCATCTGCCCAACAAATTAATGTAAAATCTCATTGTGTTGTACCAGTTGATGTCTACGGAACTAAATAATCGGTTCCTGTCCGATCCCTTCCCATCATCCAAACCAGGAAATAGGCGTAGCGCCCTCAACCATAAGTAACTCCACCATACGTGTGACACAGTCCCAGCTGCTGAACCATGGAATGCATTAGTTCTAGCTTTTACTGCAGCTTTAAAAATTCAGCATGAAATATTTATTTCTGAAGAAAAATGGGAGTGTTTTATATTTGCAGTGATTGACAGGTGACAGGACTGGAGACCTTGTGTTGTGTGAGAGTGGCTGGTTTTCCATCTCTGTAGTTCTGGTTATGTTGTGTGTGTAAGTGTGTGTGTACGTGTGTGTGTGTGTGTGTGTGTGTGTGTGTGCATGTGCGTGTGTGCGCGCGTGTGTGTGTGACTCACAGCTCCTGTTTGTGTCGATCCTCGCAGGTTTCCTGCTGATTCAGGCATGGCCCGACAACCTGACGTCCCTCAGCCCCTTTGAGAACCTGGAGATCATCAGAGGCAGGACGCAACACCTGTGAGTCTGGAATGTGCACTCTAGTGTGTGTGTGTGTGTGTGTGTGTGTGTGTGTGTGTGTGTGTGTGTGTGTAACCTGGAGATCATCAGAGGCAGGACGCAACACCTGTGAGTCTGGAATGTGCACTCTAGTGTGTGTGTGTGTGTGTGTGTGTGTGTGTGTAACCTGGAGATCATCAGAGGCAGGACGCAACACCTGTGAGTCTGGAATGTGCACTCTAGTGTGTGTGTGTGTGTGTGTGTGTGTGTGTGTGTGTAACCTGGAGATGATCAGAGGCAGGACGCAGAACCTGTGAGCACCTGTAATGTGCACTACACACCTCATGTCAGCCCTCTCTGGTGACGTGCTCTATGTGTGTGTGTGTGTGTGTGTGTGTGTGTGTGTGTGTGTGTGTGTGTGTGTGTGTGTGTGCACTACACACCTCTTGTCAGCCCTCTCTGGTGACGTGCTCTATGTGTGTGTGTGTGTGTGTCTGTGTGTGTGTGTGTGTGTGTGTGTGTGTGTGTGCACTACACACCTCATGTCAGCCCTCTCTGGTGACGTGCTCTGCTGCATCACATGACTGGGCTGATGCTGATGCTGATGCTGATACTGATGCTGCTCTGTCTCCAGGGGAACGGCGAGCTTCGTGGTGCTGAACATCCCCCACCTGCAGCACCTGGGCCTGCACTCGCTCCGAGAGGTCAGCGGGGGCGACGTGGTCATCCGCTACAACCCGCGCCTCTGTTTCCTGGGCGACGGGCACTACTGGAGGAGCCTGCTGAGGCTGCAGAAACAGCGCTACGTCGTGGGCCACAACGCTGACCACGCCACCTGCGGTGAGAACCTGGACCTTAGCAACACCACATCTCCACCTGCAGGGTGATGGAGTTGATGGATTCACAGTAAAGTGGAGTCACTCTAAAGTGGAGTCAGATTAGATTGATGAAGCAGTCACTCTAAAGTGGAGTCAGATTAGATTGATGAAGCAGTCACTCTAAAGTGGAGTCAGATTAGATTGATGAAGGAGTCACTCTAAAGTGGAGTCAGTTCTGGAGTCACTCTGAAGTGGAGTCAGTTTAGATTGATGAAGGAGTCACTCTAAAGTGGAGTCAGATTTATGAAGGAGTCACTCTAAAGTGGAGTAAGAATTGATGAAGGAGTCACTCTAAAGTGGAGTCAGATTAGATTGATGAAGGAGTCACTCTAAAGTGGAGTCAGATTAGATTGATGAAGCAGTCAGATTGATGGGTTTTTCTGGATTGCTGATTGCTCTTTTTGTGTGTGAATGCAGATTCCAGTTTCTATATTCTGTGTTTGCTTATGTAAGTGTGTAAACCATAAATGTGTGTGTGTGTGTGTGTGTGTGTGTGTGTGTGTGTGTGTGTGTGTGTGTGTGTGTGTGCAGCGCTGCATAACAGCACGTGTGATGGCCTGTGCTCTGAGTCCGGCTGCTGGGGCCCCGGTCCCTCCATGTGTCTCAGCTGCCAGCGCTTCAGCCGCCGCGGCCTCTGTGTGGACGCCTGCACACTACTGGACGGGTGAGCAGCACAACAACAACAACAACAACAACAACAACATCAGTCAGCACATGCAGTGTAGCACACATACTGAAAGGTGTATCTGATAGCAGTAGTCATGCCCCTGCAATCACAACAACAACAACAACAACAACAACAACAACAACAACAACAACAACAATATCAGTCAGCACATGCAGTGTAGCAAACATACTGAAAGGTGTATCTGATAGCAGTAGTCATGCCCCTGCAATCACAACAACAACAACAACAACAACAACAACATCAGTCAGCACATGCAGTGTAGCAATCACAACAGCCCTTACAGCAGCACTTCCCGCCGTCTCAGCACTGGTCCCATCAGCACTGGTCCCATCAGCACATCAGCACATCAGCACATCAGGGCTGGTCCCATTAGCACATCAGCACTGGTCCCATCAGCACATCAGGGCTGGTCCCATCAGCACATCAGCACTGGTCCCATCAGCACATCAGCACATCAGCACATCAGCACATCAGGGCTGGTCCCATTAGCACATCAGCACTGGTCCCATCAGCACATCAATTCAAATTCAAAGAACTTTATTTTTCCGTTAGGAACTTCACATGTGGAGAAGCAGCACATACCATCACACACACACACACACACACACACACACACACACTCTCTAAAAGATAATAATAAATACAATACATAAAATACATAAATACATAAAAGAAGACTAAGAGTGACTGTTCAACAGTCTAATGGAAGCAGGCACAAAGCTAGCCAGGGCTCTGTTTGTTCTGAGTGGGAGGGATCTGAGTCTGTGTCCTGAGGGCAGGGGGCAGTACTGACAATGGAGAAAGTGAGTGGTGTCTTTGGATATGCATGTTGCTTTTTCCACAGTTCGTCTTTTGTATATGCTGGAGAGTGATTCCTGTTGTTGGCCAATTATTTTACCACTTAGCTTTATGATTCTGTTGAGTGGGTTCAGGTGAATACTGGACAGTGCCCCAAACCAGGATGTGATGTTGAAGGTGATTATGGACTCAATGAAACATCTGTAGAAAGCTGTCAGAACTGATGAGTGGACCTGAAGTCTACGGAGCATCAGCACTGGTCCCATCAGCACTGGTCCCATCAGCACATCAGGGCTGGTCCCATTAGCACATCAGCACTGGTCCCATCAGCACATCAGCACTGGTCCCATCAGCACATCAGCACTGGTCCCATCAGCACATCAGCACTGGTCCCATCAGCACATCAGGACTGGTCCCATCAGCACATCAGCACTGGTCCCATCAGGACATCAGCACTGGTCCCATCAGCACATCAGGACTGGTCCCATCAGCACATCAGGACTGGTCCCATCAGGACTGGACTGGGAGAGGGGCGCTGAGTGCAGTGGTCAGGCTCCTGGGAACTGACCTTGTGACCTTGACATTGCTGGCGTTGGGTCATCAGCTGGCCAGTTATTGAATTGAGTGCTGGACAAGTGCTCTTTAAAGCTCTGCCACAATAGGCCTGCAGTGAGCGCAGTCCATGCATGCCTCTGTAATGGCCCTTCTGGTCAGCAGGAGGGTCAGTCTGCTGTTGTTTGCGTGCTGCTCTAATGGTCAGTCTGCTGTTGTTTGCGTGCTGCTCTAATGGCTGTCTTGTCTGTGGCCTCCAGCTCACCGAGAGAGTTTGTGCTGAACAAGACCTGCCTGGAATGTGACCCGGAATGCAAGCCGCAGACCGGCCGGCCGACGTGCTATGGACTGGTAGGTCTCACTCCCATTCCCTGGTAGGTCTCACTCCCATTCCCTGGTACATGTAGGTCTCCCTCCTGCCCATATGTGACCTGCACACTCAGTGGACCTCCAGAGCACCGCGGTGCTGCACACACAGTCTGCAGTCTGTGCACAATAACGTGCTAAGCAGCTCACAGCACAACACTGAGGCTTTGTGTGAGTTTCCCCCGTTTGCTGGAGATTTGTCAGATTTGCCTGTTGATTGGCTAAGCATCATCACAACATAGATCAGCCCCTCCAGCCTTATGACATCCATCAATATAACACTCATATGTTCATGATGATTACATATGAATAGATTTGAACAGTCACCCTTATCCTATGTCCTCTGTCCTGCCTCTCTTAGAATATTATTTTAAATACTTATTACAAAACACATCTAAACTCTTTCCTCTTGTGTTATCAGTGGGCATACTAGCTATGTTACTGTAATGGTTATATGATAATAATGGTGATTATTTTATTTTATTTTATTTAACCTTTATTTAGCCAGGATTGTCCCATTGAGACTGAGCGTCTCTTCTGCTAGGGAGTCCTGGTCAAAATGGCAGCCAAACAAATAGTTCCAGACACAGACAAACACATTAACACATTTACATGAAACACAGTAGCAAGAGTTTTGTGATATACCTCTAAAAGCAATGACATTCCTCAGTGCACACAGTATTAATTTCTGTCTTAAAAATCTCCAATGAAGGCAAAGAATCCATACTCCATGTATTCTGTAACTCATTCCACAGATGTGGAGCAAAAAAAGAAAAGCCTGTTTTCCCTAATTCGGTACGAGGGGTGACAGACTGCAGTAATAATTTGTTTGAGGAACGTGTGCTATATGATGAAGTGCAAAAAGTCAGAAGATCACAGATATAGCGTGGGAGTTTGCCCAATAATGCCTTAGCAATGAAAAGTAACATGTGCAATTTCCGCCTTAAATACAAAGATGGCCATTGAACTTTAGAGTATAGATCACAGTGGTGAGTTCTTGCGGGGGCCCCTGTTACAAACCGCAATGCAGAGTGATAGACTGCATCCAGCTTTTGGAGGAGATATAAAGGTGCATGCATATAAATTGTGTCACCATAATCCAACACTGAGAGAAAAGTACTCTGGACCAGTCTTTTTCTTGTTAAAAATGAAAAGCATTTTTTTAAACGAAAATAAAAACCGACCTTAGGTCTTAGATTTCTTAAAAGATTGTTGATATGTACTTCAAATGTGAGCTTTTGGTCCAGTGTGTCCACTTTATACTGTATGTGAGTGTATTTTGATAGCGTGGTCCGTCTAAGCGGTCAGCTGTGCTGCTTCTGCAGGGTCCTGCCCAGTGTGTCCACTTTACAGCTGTGCTGCTTCTGCAGGGTCCTGCCCAGTGTGTCCACTTTACAGCTGTGTTGCTTCTGTAGGGTCCTGCCCAGTGTGTCCACTTTACAGCTGTGTTGCTTCTGCAGGGTCCTGCCCAGTGTGTCCACTTTACAGCTGTGTTGCTTCTGCAGG
>NC_085012.1:2959148-2994148 GCF_963854185.1 Sardina pilchardus
TGTCCAGTTTAGCACGGCGCAAGATAAAGCAGTTTAGCACGGCGCAAGATAAAGCGTCTAGTGTCCAGTTTAGCACGGCGCAAGATAAAGCAGTTTAGCACGGCGCAAGATAAAGCAGTTTAGCACGGCGCAAGATAAAGCAGTTTAGCACGGTGCAAGATAAAGCAGTTTAGCACGGTGCAAGATAAAGCTGCGCCCATGTTTAGCACGGCGCAAGATAAAGCGTCTAGTGTCCAGTTTAGCACGGCGCAAGATAAAGCGTCTAGTGTCCAGTTTAGCACGGCGCAAGATAAAGCGTCTAGTGTCCAGTTTAGCACGGCGCAAGATAAAGCGTCTAGTGTCCAGTTTAGCACGGCGCAAGATAAAGCGTCTAGTGTCCAGTTTAGCACGGCGCAAGATAAAGCGTCTAGTGTCCAGTTTAGCACGGCGCAAGATAAAGCGTCTAGTGTCTTCTGAGGAGTTCTGCACAACATCCTGTGTGGTTTGATTGCGCAATAGTGTGCTGTTATGACATGAAAGAGGTTAGCCAATCAGAGTCCTGCTCAACTGTGCAAAGTCTCTGCTACACAACATTTCTCAATCACTTAATCATTTAAAGGTATACTATGCAACGTTTTTCAGTTAATCAATTCGTTTCATACTGTTATATATGATTAAATGAGTCAATACCGGTCAAACAATGTTTTTTTCGGCCGCCCCAGTGGTCTATAGCCGTAGAACCATGCTTGCAACTTCAGGAATCCTCGGGCACGCACCCATGGACCAGGAAGTCTCATGTGAAGTCTCGATCATGCTCATGAAAAGGCAGACTGACCGATTGAGGACTTTTGTAAAATATACACGGGGGAAGCTCTGGGGAAGCTCTGCAGAGAAATATGCAAGCATAAAATGAGAGAAAACGAAAAGCGAAAGCGAAACCGGCGTTGCAATCGCCAATCCTGCATAGTTGACCTTTAATCATAAATGTGTTTTTAATTGAACAGCTCCGGTATTAATGTACCCAGTGCAGATGGCATGTTGCACGTGTTGATGTGGTGCATTATTTGTGTTGTTTGTGTGCGTGCTGATGTGGTGTATTATTTGTGTTGTTTGTGTGCGTGCTGATGTGGTGTATTATTTGTGTTGTTTGTGTGTCCTGCAGCTGGTGGAGCCGTTAACCCCGAGTGGGGAGGCGCCCAATCAGGCCCTGCTGCGCATCCTGAAGGAGACGGAACTCAGGAAGATGAAGGTCCTGGGATCAGGAGCCTTCGGCACCGTCTACAAGGTAGGAACAGCAGCAGTAGGAACAGCAGCAGTGTGTTCAAGGTAGGAACAGCAGCAGTAGGAACAGCAGTAGTGTGTGCGTAGCCTGCGTTGTGTGGAACCACCGCAGTCCAGCCCTGCACACGCCCGGACTTGAACCCGCGAGACAGCAGCACCTCGGATCGGGAGTTGAGCGCTAACAATCCAGCCAAAAGCCCAGGCTACTAGCTTTCATGCCAGCAGCGCTCTTGAAGCGTCGGGGAGTGAGGTTTTACTAACGTTCTACAGCATAGCTAACCAGCTAGCACCCGTTACATGTGCAAGGTAGGAACAGCAGCAGTCCAGAGTGAACAAGCTCCAAGAGAAAGATCTGAGAAAAATGTGACTGAACATCCAGAATTAAGATAGCTGCTAGCCAGTTCAGTCGATGAAATATACACTACTGTATGTTCATATTGGATGAATATAGACGAATGGATGAATCCCTGATTGGTTGCTATAGGGTAACTATTTACTGTACTACAGTATATGCTATTAAAATGCTGAGCTGGGTCTGTTGTCCGATCTCTGATGTGCTTGTTCTCAGGGTCTGTTGTCTGATCTACAGTATGATGTGATTGTTCTCAGGGTCTGTTGTCTGATCTACAGTACAGTATGATGGGCTTGTTCTCGGGGTCTGTTGTCTGATCTACAGTATGATGTGCTTGTTCTCAGGGTCTGTTGTCTGATCTACAGTACAGTATGATGTGCTTGTTCTCAGGGTCTGTTGTCTGATCTACAGTACAGTATGATGGGCTTGTTCTCGGGGTCTGTTGTCTGATCTACAGTATGATGTGCTTGTTCGCAGGGTCTGTTGTCTGATCTACAGTATGATGTGCTTGTTCGCAGGGTCTGTTGTCTGATCTACAGTATGATGGGCTTGTTCGCAGGGTCTGTTGTCTGATCTACTGTATGACGTGCTTGTTCGCAGGGTCTGTGGGTTCCTGAAGGGGAAGATGTGAAGATACCAGTTGCCATCAAGCTCCTGAGGGAAGTCTCCTCCCCCAAAGCCAACAAAGAGATCCTGGATGTGAGTTGTTCAGGTGGTGGTGTAACGGGAGTGTTTTTTTCCCCCTTAATGTACTTTGTAGCGTGTTTACTTTTTAAAACAAGAGTAGAAATGACGGTTGAACTGTTTTGCTCTTTCTTAACGCACTCTGCAACGTGTTTATTTTTAACAGTAGAGTAGAAATGACGATTGAATCAGGTCTCACTGAATGATTTATTATCATTATCATGCAGGTATGAGGCAGGTATGGGAGGGGTGACACCAAAGTTAAAGTTCACACCTATATAATGTGTGTGTGTGTGTATGTATGTGTGTGTGTGTGTGTGTGTGTGTGTGTGTGTTCCAGGAGGCGTATATGATGGCGAGCGTAGAGCACCCTCACGTGTGTCGCCTGCTGGGTATCTGCCTGACGTCTCCCGTGCAGCTCATCACGCAGATCATGGCGTTCGGCTGCCTGCTGGACTACATGCGCGAGAACAAGGACAACATCGGCTCCCAGAGCCTCCTCAACTGGTGTGTCCAGATCGCCAAGGTGAGACCGCTCGTCTGTGCCACGCGTCTATGGTACTGTTCCACCCACATTTAACCATGATCATGTAGACGTCTATGGTACTGTTCCACCCACATTTAACCATGATCATGTAGACGTCTATGGTACTGTTCCACCCACATTTAACCATGATCATGTAGACGTCTATGGTACTGTTCCACCCACATTTAACCATGATCATGTAGACGTCTATGGTACTGTTCCACCCACATTTAACCATGATCATGTAGACGTCTATGGTACTGTTCCACTCACATTTAACCATGATCATGTAGACGTCTATGGTGCTGTTCCGCTCACATTTACCCATGATCATGTAGACGTCTATGGTACTGTTCCACCCACATTTAACCATGATCATGTAGACGTCTATGGTACTGTTCCACCCACATTTAACCATGATCATGTAGACGTCTATGGTACTGTTCCACCCACATTTAACCATGATCATGTAGACGTCTATGGTACTGTTCCACCCACATTTAACCATGATCATGTAGACGTCTATGGTACTGTTCCACTCACATTTAACCATGATCATGTAGACGTCTATGGTGCTGTTCCGCTCACATTTACCCATGATCATGTAGACGTCTATGGTACTGTTCCACTCACATTTAACCATGATCATGTAGACGTCTATGGTGCTGTTCCGCTCACATTTACCCATGATCATGTAGACGTCTATGGTACTGTTCCACTCACATTTAAACATGATCATGTAGACCAATCATGTCTGATTGCTACAATAGCATCTAAATACAGAATGAATATACTGTATACATCAGGGGTGTCAAACTCATTTTCACCGAGGGCCACATCAGCCCAATGGTTGCCCTCAAAGGGCCAGATGTAACTTCTAAGATTTGTAGTACCAGCCACAAAATCTTTAGCATCGGTAAAACTTCTAAAATCGAGAAGAGCAAAAGGTATCAGCATGACATGTTCTTTTTTATTATTGTTATGTTTTGTAAAAACAAAACACCACTGTCAGTTCCATACAGTTTGACTTTTCAATGAGGGTCACTGGTCAGTCAGGAAGAGATCATGCCATGGATTCTTTTTTTTTCATATTTCTGAGTTTTTAGATTCGAGTATATTCAACTTTACTGTCATTGCACGAGTGAAATACCAGTAACGAAATGCAGTTTTACATCTAGCAAGTGATGCAAACGAGTAGGCTAACTGTCATGTCAAAAAGTGCATCCATATGAAATGCGTCACTAGCCTACACCGTTCCATACACATACAGTAGAAGCGAACGGTCCCGGTGGACTTTTTCTTTGAAGTTTTAAAGTTGAAAGGTGTTGTGTGGATTCTATGTTGTTCGTTTTAAACTGAAATGAAAATGCAAAGCAACAGGGCGATTACTACAAACTTCTAGCATACCTCTGCTTGCCTGATGAATGCACCTCTTCTCGGTCAGAATAGGCTTATTTTCGCTTTTGGCCAAACAATCACTTGCTCGATTAGCAAGGATTTGGAGCTGGATTTTTTGGATAATAGGACTACACACAATTATACATGCCTTTTAAACGTAGACGTAAACGTATCACGTAGTTTACAACTTACATCGATTCCCCTCTCAAAGAAGCACACGCACTTCAAACAATCATGCGTTTCACAGGCAGGCTAAACCGAGCGCGTAATTTAGGCGCTCCGTTCGCTAAAATAGTTTAGAATACTGCTCTATTTTGTTTTCACACGTACACGTTGCTATCACATCTGCTGTAGCCAGTTGCACTGATCATAGAGGAAGGTGGTTGATGTTGCCTCCCTGTCAGTCTCACATGCGTGCATTGTATTGCGGTGTATTGCCTATACGCAAAAACTGTATCGGACCTTTTAAGCTCTCGCGGGCCACATACTGTATCAGACCCTTAAAGCTCTCGCGGGCCATATGAAATGACGTGGCGGGCCGCATCTGGCCCGCGGGCCTTGAGTTTGACACCTGTGGTATACATGGTATTATATTGCATACTTAATCACCACATTAGCATCTGAATCTGAAATGATAGATATGGCCAGTAAAATCATACTGAACCCCCAGAGGCAGTTGGTGGAACTGTACACAACCCACACTAAGAGGAAAGCCCTACAGATAGTTCAGGACCCTACACTTGTTTGTGCTTTATGTTGTACCTGCTGTATAGTCTTGTTTGTGTTTGCTTTATGTTGTACCTGCTGTGTAGTCTTGTTTGTGTTTGCTTTATGATGTACTTGAGGTGTAGTCTTTGTCTGTGTCTCCATATGTTGTACCTGCTGTGTAGTCTTGTTGTGTGTGCTATATGTTGTACTTGCTGTGTAGTCTTGCTTGTGTGTGCTATATGTTGTACCTGCTGTGTAGTCTTGTTGTGTGAGCTATACAGTATGTTGTACCTGCTGTGTAGTCTTGTTGTGTGTGCTATGTGTTGTACCTGCTGTGTAGTCTTGTTGTGTGTGCTATATGTTGTACTTGCTGAGTAGTCTTGTTGTGTGTGCTATATGTTGTACTTGTACAAATAGTGTTTGTGCGACAGAGGAAAAGTGCTTTCATGCTGCTTTAAAGAGACCCTATGCAACATTTTCATAGTCATAAAATCGCTTTGAAATCATTGTTTTGCTCCTTAGATGCGTGCGTGCGTGCGTGCGTGCGTGTGTGTGTGCATATTACTCTATTGTGTGTGTTCACTGTTGTTCTCGTCATGTTCCCTGCAGGGTGCCTCCCTCTTGCTCTCTATTATGGTTAACTCCGACCTTGCCCCCAGCTATCTGCACTAGGCTACACACACACACACACACACACACACACACACACACACACACACACAGACACACACACACACACACTCATGACTTATCCAGGGATCAGTGCTAAGGTGCTGGTCTGCTGCGTCTAGCTTAGTTAGTGCATCTGCATGCAGCAGCACACAACAACAAGAGAGCCAAACAGAGGGGGGGGCACTGTTCAGAGGGGGGGGGGGCACTGTTCAGAGGGGGGGGCACTGTTCTGTTGACAGACAGAGAGGGGGGGGGTACTGTCGATACTGTCATGTCATGTGGTGTGACAGAGACAGAAAAAAAATACACAACCACATATGTGACGTTCCACGGCAAAACCAGTCGCTTGTCGCAACAGGCGTTTCTGAGAAAAATGGCCATTTATGTCACTTGTGCTAAAATCGTGGATTTTTTTTTGTAAGTGTTTTGAAACAGTGGGAGGTCTACACTGTACGGCCGTGAATACATTTCGCCGAAAAACTGACCTTTTGTAGTCTAAAAACGTGAGTTTGTTGAGGTGAGAAAGTTAGAGGAAGCAGGAAGTTAGAGGCGTCTCGTTTTTGCCGCTCTATTCCAATATTTACGGTAAATGCACTCATTGACAACCACCAAGCCATCCGCGTGCTGTGTCGTTGATATAAGTACCGTAAATCTTTTAATAGCGGCGACCTTACAAAGCGTTCGTGAGTGTTGAGCCGACAGTTAACTTCAGAGGCAGATTTCTCCGTTTTTCTATTAGCATGACAGAATGAACTCAACTCCTTTGAATGTTTATATTTCAGTAATATGACGTTCAATTCATTAGATATAGGTATCGTTTTGAAGGTTGATTATGCCCCTTCCTGAAAACGTAATAACTTTGATTTAGAAAATTTGGACATTGTGACTGATTTCGCCGTGGAAGGTCACATATCATCATCATCATCAATCAATTTCTTTATGTGTGTGTGTGTGTGTGTGTGTGTGTGTGTGTGTGTGTGTGTGTGTGTTTACAGTATAATTACATGTTAGGCTTCTGTTCTCTAATACAATCTTCAGAGCTGGTGTAAAAAGCTGACATTCTTCTTCAGCCCATGGGGATATTCTCCTTCAGCCCAGGAACATGAATATGGCTGCAATATGGCACTTCCTAAATTACCCATGATGCTTTGCTGTGTGTCCCACAGGGTATGAGCTACTTGGAGGACCGCCATTTGGTGCACCGGGACTTAGCAGCCAGGAATGTTCTGGTGAAGACTCCCAACCACGTGAAGATCACTGACTTTGGGCTCGCCAAACTCCTCAGCGCCGACGAGAAGGAGTACCATTCAGATGGAGGCAAGGTCAGAGACAGCTGACTTAGAGGAGTCTTTATATGAGCTAAAGGAGTCTTTATATGAGTTAAAGAGTCTTTATATGAGCTAAAGAGTCTTTGTATGAGTTAAAGGAGTCTTTATATGAGCTAAAGAGTCTTTATATGAGCTAAAGAGTCTTGAGCTAAAGAGTCTTTATATGAATTAAAGAGTCTTTATATGAGTTAAAGAGTCTTTATATGAGTTAAAGGAGTCTTTATATGAGCTAAAGAGTCTTTATGTGAGCTAAAAGAGTCTATATGAGCTAAAGAGTCTTTATATGAGCTAAAGGAGTTTATATGAGTTAAAGAGTCTTTATATGAGCTAAAGGAGTCTTTATATGAGTTGAAGAGTCTTTATATGAGCTAAAGGAGTCTTTATATGAGCTAAAGGAGTCTTTATATGAGTTAAAGAGTCTTTATATGAGCTAAAGGAGTCTTTATATGAGCTAAAGAGTCTTTATATGAGTTAAAGAGTCTTTATATGAGGGCTGAAGGGATATTTGCAGTCTATACAAGAGCTCAATACAGCATACCACCTGAATGATGCAAGAGCTCAATACAGCATATACCACCTGAATGATGCAAGATCTCAATACAGCATATACCACCTGAATGATACAAGAGCTCAATACAGCATATCATTGATGTGTGGATAAGTGTTTTTCTGCCCTGTAGAACAAGTACTAAATTTAATACATAGGAAGCAATGTAATACATATGACAGGCCTGGCATGATTCCAGACCCAAATGAAGATGGACACACACACACACACACACACACACACACACACACACACACACATTTGGTGTTTACTTTGGAGGGCTTGGTTTAGGGAAGCAGTCCAAGAAGCTGTAGATGATGGATCACCTGACAGAAACTGAAGCGTGACAGTTTGGGATTTGGCACTTTGGATTGATTTGGATTTGTCTTTATTCCCAAAATAAAGGCACAAAACAAATTCTTACCACAGCGTTGAGATGAGTCCTTTTCAGACTCTTGGATTAAACTAGGTCAACCTGAAAGCTACACTCTGAATCATGACCTCCCCTTTTCTGCGTTGCTGAAACAAGCAGTGAAGCAGTGAAGCGGCAAAGAGTTCACATCAACAGTTGATTCCCACTTAAAATATCTTATTTGCTGCAAAGCTTTCCCCCCTCTGCTCAACAATAACGCACACGCACATACCTGCAGAGAGAGAGAGAGAGAGAGAGAGAGAGAGAGAGAGAGAGAGACACTTAACTGTATTGTGTTTTCTTTAGGTTCCCATCAAGTGGATGGCGCTGGAGTCCATTCTGCACTGGACATACACTCATCAGAGCGATGTGTGGAGTTATGGTGAGAAAAGAGAGGGGAGGGGGATGTATGGAGTTATGGTGAAGAAAGAGAGGAGAGGGGGATGTATGGAGTTATGGTGAAGAAAGAGAGGAGAGGGGGATGTATGGAGTTATGGTTAGAAAAGAGAGGAGAGGGGGATGTGTGGAGTTATGGTGAGGAAAGAGAGGAGAGGGGGATGTATGGAGTTATGGTGAGGAAAGAGAGGAGAGAGGGATGTGTGGAGTTATGGTGAGAAAAGTTGAGTATGTATGCTCAGGGCGGGTGTACAGTACATGGGTATGTATTATCTTTCTACATTCTTTAATCTGATTAAAGCACGATTTGATTCTACGATGAATACAGGGGTGCAGTTGCACACACACACACACACACACACACACACACACACACAGTGCTCAGGACATGACTGTGTCTGCAGGGTCTGAAGCTGCTAGTTACAGCGTATGTTAGCTCAGGCCTTGAGTCTCATGTCCTCCTCCTCAGGGGTGACCGTTTGGGAGCTGATGACGTTCGGGTCCAAACCTTATGATGGGATCCCGGCAAGCGCCATCGCTGACATCCTGGAGAAGGGCGAACGTCTACCACAACCTCCCATCTGCACCATAGACGTCTACATGATCATGGTTAAATGTGAGTGGAACAGTACCATAGACGTCTACATGATCATGGTTAAATGTGAGTGGAACAGTACCATAGACGTCTACATGATCATGGTTAAATGTGAGTGGTAGAGTACCATAGACGTCTACATGGTCATGGTTAAATGTGAGTGGTAGAGTACCACAGACGTCTACATGATCATGGTTAAATGTGAGTGGAACAGTACCACAGACGTCTACATGATCATGGTTAAATGTGAGTGGAAGAGTACCATAGACGTCCACATAATCATGGTTAAATGTGACTGGTAGAGTACCATAGACGTCTACATGATCATGGTTAAATGTGAGCGGAACAGCACCATAGACGTCTACATGATCATGGTTAAATGTGAGCGGAACAGCACCATAGACGTCTACATGATCATGGTTAAATGTGAGCGGAACAGCACCATAGACGTCTACATGATCATGGTTAAATGTGAGTGGAACAGTACCATAGACGTCTACAGTACATGATCATGGTTGTGAGTGGAACAGTAGGCCTACCATAGACGTCTACAGTACATGATCATGGTTAAATGTGACTGGTAGAGTACCATAGACGTCTACATGGTCATGGTTAAATGTGAGTGGAACAGTACCATAGACGTCTACATGATCATGGTTAAATGTGAGTGGAACAGTACCATAGACATCTACAGTACATGATCATGGTTAAATGTGAGTGGAACAGTACCATAGACGTCTACAGTACATGATCATGGTTAAATGTGAGCGGTAGAGTACCATAGACGTCTACATGATCATGGTTAAATGTGAGCGGTAGAGTACCATAGACGTCTACAGTACATGATCATGGTTAAATGTGAGTGGAACAGCACCATAGACGTCTACATGATCATGGTTAAATGTGAGCGGTACAGCACCATAGACGTCTACATGATCATGGTTAAATGTGAGCGGAACAGCACCATAGACGTCTACATGATCATGGTTAAATGTGAGTGGAGCAGTGGCCTCCATGCTGCACCATAGACGTCTTCATGAGCAAATGTGAGTGTAACGGTGTCCACAGAAGCTTCCATTGAGTGCAGTGCTGGGGACGCACCTCGTTCACGTTGCATGGGCTGACGTCTTCCGTAGCCGAAGTGAATTGTAGTTCCGTTGCGTTGCGTTGCTTTGCGCCTGACACCTTCAAGAAGTTGAGAAATGTTCAACTTTGGCTGCACCATCAGAAAGCAACGCAAGGCACCAGCCAATGAAATTGCTGTTGGAAATCCCACAGGCATGCAGCAGGCAGTGCTTCCGCATAGCAACCCTATTATGTAACCCTAGCGATGACTCAGGGCTCAGGATCAGTGCTGCCACTCTCTCCACACGCATCATGCCCCATGTGTGGGGCACTAAGGGGCCGAGAGGGCAACATGGAGACATTAATCATGCGCACTAAGGGGCACTAAGGGGCCGAGAGGGCAACATGGAGACATTAATCATGCGCACTAAGGGGCCGAGAGGGCAACATGGAGACATTAATCATGCGCACTAAGGGGCACTAAGGGGCCGAGAGGGCAACATGGAGACATTAATCATGCGCACTAAGGGGCACTAAGGGGCCGAGAGGGCAACATGGAGACATTAATCATGCGCACTAAGGGGCACTAAGGGGCCGAGAGGGCAACATGGAGACATTAATCATGCGCACTAAGGGGCCGAGAGGGCAACATGGAGACATTAATCATGCGCACTAAGGGGCAGAGAGGGCAACATGGAGACGTACAGACATCCGCCATACAGGAGATCTAATTACGTTACTTACTGCACTTACTGAATTGCAACTGGGCCTCGGCAGTTTGAAGTTTCGGAACCTCGGTTCTAGCATGACAGTAGCCTCTGTGCTGCACCATAGACGTCTACATGATCGTGATCAAATGTGACCTCTGATGTATGTGGCCTCCATCAGCCAGCACTGCTATTGTAACTGCTCTTGTACGTGCTGGGCGTGTGCAGGTTGGATGATTGATGCTGACAGCAGACCTCACTTCAGGGAGCTCGTTGCAGAGTTCTCCAAAATGGCTCGTGATCCGTCACGCTACCTGGTTATACAGGTAAGTCTTTCTAGCCTCTTGAACGGGCCCAGCTGATGACAGAGTGGTTTGGGTGGATGACTTGCTGGTTGATGTGGTTGGTGTTTGGGTGGATGACTTGCTGGTTGATGTGGTTAGAGAGTGACACTTGGACTGATCGTGACAACACCGTGACATCACCGTTTCCAGGGCGACGAGCGCATGTGCCTGCCGAGCCCGACGGACTCGCGCTTCTACCGGACGCTGATGGGCGGCGAGGGGCTGGACGGCGTGGTGGACGCAGAGGAGTACCTGCTGCCCACCAAGCGCTTCTTCAGCGAGGGCCATCCCAGCGCGCCGTATCCACAGCAACCAGCACCGCAGCATCCCCACGTAACCACGGTGACCACCGCCACCTACCGCACACACACATCAGCACACAACGGCTACAGGCACACAGGAACTCCATCGGCCCCTCCCACCACCCCCCCATCTCCTCCATCACCTCCTCCATCACCTCCTCCATCTCCGTCACTGCATGTCCTCACCCGAGCTAGAGTGAGTACACACCGACACTGCCACACTTACACACTTAGCCAGCTAGAGTGAGTACACACCGACGCTGCCACACTTACACACTTACCCAGCTAGAGTGAGTACACACCGGCGCTGCCACACTTACACACTTACCCAGCTAGAGTGAGTACACACCGACGCTGCCACACTTACACACTTACCCAGCTAGAGTGAGTACACACCGACGCTGCCACACTTACCCAGCGGCTCTAAGGCTGGTTGAACCTGTTCGCCTGCACCTTCTCAGGAAGACAGCGTAGACTGCAGCCAGTTTCTGTTTTAGTATCAGGCTGGCAGAGGTGCAAGATGTGTTGTGCAACATGCATGATGTGCACAGCGGTAGTGGCGTTCTGGTGGGAAAAGGACAGTGCTACAGTACGTCCTCCTGTGCAAGTCAAGTCAAGTCAAGTCAAGTTTATTTATATAGCACATTTCATACACAGAGGTCATTCAATGTGCTTTGCATAAACAAAAACCAAACAGTAATTATAGCAGATAAAAGCATAGATGGGCAAAGAGTAATAGTAGTAATAATAATAATAATAATAATAATAATAAAAAGATCATAATAGAAAATAAAAACAAAGCATAAATCAAGATCAAATCAATAAGGAATAATTAACATAAAAGACTCCAGATGGAATAATTAAGAGACAGTTAGCAGAAAGCATCTGAGAACAATTTGGTCTTAAGTCTAGATTTAAAACAGGCTGCAGTTGGGGCCTTTTTAATGTCATCAGAAAGTCGGTTCCAAAGCTGAGCCGCATAGCAGCTAAAAGCTGCTTCACCATGTTTAGTTCTAACAGCAGGTGTTACTAAGAGGTTTTTCTCCTGAGACCTCAGAGGACGAGAAGGTGTGTACTGCTGAAACATGTCTGATAGGTATTTAGGTCCTGCTCCATGCTACTGTGCATGCTACAGTCTTGTTTGTGCCCTACAGGCGACTTAATGTATTTGTTAACAATTGACTATCCATGAATAATATGTTCTTCACCAGAACGGTCACCCGGTCAGAGAGAACAGCGTGATCCTGCGCTACATCACCGACCCCACCCAGGGGCCTCTGGAGAAGGACCGTCCTCTGCCAGGTGAGGGAGGGTCACCACGGGTCAAACACACACAATGCCATCTCATACTGTCAGCTTGCCCACACAATGCCATCTCATACTGTCAGCTTGCCCACACAATGCCATCTCATACTGTCAGCTTGCCCACACAATGCCATCTCATACTGCCAGCTTGCCCACACAATGCCAGTCTGCCCGCTGCATCTAATACTGTCAGCTTGCCCTGTCTCTCTTTCAAATGGCCAAACACGTGTACGCTTGTGGCTGTGTTGACCTCTCCTGTTAGCCCAGCAAATCCAAAAGTGATATCAATATTAAGAACGACGCCGCTAAATTCCTTTTTGTTTTGAAGACAATAGCTGGGTGGATTCCCGGGTGGGATTTCATTGGTCTGGTTCAAGGCTCTTCCAAGTGAACTTGTGAAAGACTTCTCAGAAGTCGGGGTATTATTTTTAGAAATATAATATTTGGAGGGCCTTGCCTTGATGGAGCGCCCAGGCCCACGCAGGCTAATGATTTATGGGAATGCCTCACTTCTGGCCTCGGACTAATGAGCTAAATCCACTAAGCCGCTAAGCCTGCGTTGTGAAACGCTCCACATCTCTGCTCAATAATCCTGCTAGCGCTACACTTGTGTAGTGTGTATTGATTTCTCACCAGCTCCGTTTTCTCCTCCATAAACAGAGTACATGAACCAGCTGTGTTTTCACCTCCTTGTGTGTGTGTGTGTGTGTGTGTGTGTGTGTCCGTAAACAGAGTACATGAACCAGCGCGAGTCTCTGCTGTGCGACATGATCAACCCAAACTATGAGGAGCCGGGGGGCGTGTCCAGCCCAGGGGGCGTGTCCAGCCCAGACGCTGGCCACAGCTATGAGGAAGAGGAGGATGAAGGCGGCTACTGTGAGGTGCTGGGTGGCCGGCCGGACGGGCCGGACGGGCCCGAGTACCTGAACACGGCCAGCTGCACGCTCCCGCGCTCCCTCTGTGCCCACCTGGACAACCCGGACTACCAGGAGGACTTCCTGCCCGCGGGCGCCCCCCGAGGCCTCTTCCTGCCCGCCGCAGAGAACCTGGAGTACCTGGGGCTGGACGCTACAGTGCAGTCGGCCCGCTAGAGCGCTGGACCGGCCAGAACATTCGGCCCGCTAGAGCTCTGGACCGGCCAGAACATTCGGCCCGCTAGAGCTCTGGACCGGCCAGAACATTCGGCCCGCTAGAGCTCTGGACCGGCCAGAACATTCGGCCCGCGCGCCGCTGGCACCGCTCTGGGCCCGGGCCTGGAACTGAACTAGGTCCACATCTGGAACTGAACTAGGTCCACATCTGGAACTGAACTAGGTCCACATCTGGAACTGAACTAGGTCCACATCTGGAACTGAACTAGGTCCACATCTGGAATGTCATAAACTTTTATTTTATCCTTCAGTGTTATTGAAGACTTACCGGGGTTTTCAGCTCAGCATCTGAACAAGTGTAAGGTTGTGTGTTTATGTGTGTGCGTGTGTGTGTGAGTGTGTGTGTGTGTATGTGTGTGTGTGTGTGTGTGTGTGTGTGTGTGTGTGTGTGTGTGTGTGTGTGTGTGTGTGTGTGTGTGTGTGTGTGTGTGAACGTGTGTATGCGTGTGTGTGTGAGTGTGAGTCTGTATGTGTGTGTGTGTGTGTGTGTGTGTGTGTGTGGCGCCGACTGAGTTGCCTGCCGACTGAGTTGCCTGCAGCTGTGATGTCTGGATGTGGCCTCGTCCACTCACCCGCAGGATAAAGGTGACGGATGCCCCCTGGTCATGACCTTGACCTCACCTTGAGCTGCGTCCCCCTGCAGCGCAGCGTCACTTCCTGTGAGACGGTTTATAAAGCGAGACGATTCATATGAGGGTAAATTCTGGTTTCATTGTGACGCAACTGCCACTCCCATTTAGGAGGCAAACGGGAGCATTTCTATGGGAGAAATAATTCTACACCTTTCTAAACCGATTATTTCATCACTGAACACGCCCCTTTAGGAGGCAGGAAGTGCTGCTATTTCGTTCCATTGAAAAAACCCTTTATGATTCATCTTAGTAACTATACGATCTTTGGTCACGTCCTGTGAGACGGCCGGCGGAGGAAAGGGCCGGCCCTGGACAGGTCAGACACGCTGACTGAATGAAGGCTGTTTTGCAGCAGGTTGAATTGTCCTGCGATGACGAATCAGCAGAGAACTCTAAAACTACTTGAAACATTTCCTCATCTCTTCTCTTCATTTAACAGGAGGTCTCCGTACTCACCACAGTCATAGTATAAACTAACCCCATTAGCAACTGCTCTCTTGTTGTCCGTGTCTTCACAGCAGGACACCATACAGGTGACCTCCAGCTCTCAGCCCACCTACAACACTTCTTGAACCGTAGACACTTCAGTTTAGCAGTCGCTAGATTTTTAGATGTGAAACTGTGAAATTGGTAGAAAAATGTGTTTTTGGATGTTGTGTTTTCTTGTGTGTACAAAGTAGTCATTGAATGTTGTAATTGTAGGTTTTTATGGAGTGTAATTTTCAAAGCAGTATTATAGTGTTTTTGCTGTTCTTCCGGAGCCAATTTGAAACAGCCAAGCAATCTGTTCTGGGTCAAATGTGTGAAGTGAGCAAGGCCGCCTAATAGCACGGCACAGTAAACACACACACACAGCTATTCATTATTCAATCAAAGTCACTTTTAGTACAAAGCCCTGAATAATGCATGCAGCACACACTGCATTCCACCTACACAGTGGGCACTAATGGGCAGGTGCCGTGATGGGCAGGTGTAGTCATGGGCAGGTGCCGTGCTGGCAGCGTTTGGGTCATTAAGCCCTCCGGTCTGACGAGGCCAAATGCAGGCGCAGAACTCTCTGACCACTCTCTGACCACGGAGGAACGCTTTAACAGTTGCGGCTTCAGCACATTTTACTCCGAGTATTCTGGGTGTAAATAAATGATTGCATTTTATGACCTAAAAGAGAAAGATTGAGGACGGAATATTTTTTAGCTTTACTGTGCCATTTAAGATTGTTCTAAATTCAGGCCCTTTGCCTTCCACGAAAAGGACAATAGACAGAATCAACACAAAAGAGAGGCAAACATACTGTACATTCGAATGGACCTTCTACTAAACAGGGATGTACACAACATGGGACATTTGTTGCTCAAAGTGTATCCAAGGAAGGTGTGTTCTTTGTTCTTCTACTCAAAGCAATAATGAAGCCAAGAAAAACATGCATTTTTATCCATGCAAAAATGTGCAGTTCTTAGGGCCGCACGTTTGGGATGTTAAATCATGTGTGTCAATGCATTGTCTCAACTAACTGAGCTTCCCTTGTGCCGTTTTCTACAAACAGGAGAACATTTGAATATGATCTTATAAACACATTGTTTACCAAATATGTATACCAAAGATTTGGCTTGGTTTCATCATCAGTTACAATTTATAATCCCTGGTGTTTTTTAGGGATATGTCAAAATGCAGATCTGTGTAAATTAAATAGGCCTAATGACATCAAGATTTTTGTCTTGGTATTCAGAGTCCTATAGGAAGCCACTGTTTTAGTAGGCCTAGTTTCTACACCGTTTTGTACAGAGCTAAAGTGATAAACTGCTGATCCTGTAGGTCACTCAGTTAGCTTAGAATGGACAATGTACATGCCTGCACGCCATTGGTCCTGCTGTGATGTGGTGCACTTGTAGCTATAGAGGTGTCCTGGGGAAATGCACTTAATATTTACATCTTGTTTACAACTCAATATGTTGCCATTCAATAAAAAGAACCCAGTGGACATCGGCACAATGTCATTGTTATCCTTGGCTGTTAACGATTAAGAATGAGTATTCTTGTCATAACAGGTTGATGGTGCGCCAAAGTTAACATCTGTTTTACGTTTCCTCATCTTTGCAATGTTGAGTGTGACGCCCGTTGTCGGGAAACAAGGAGCAATCAATTTTGTTGCGTTGTGTCTGGCTTACACGCATATCTCCCTCCTGTGACAGTTTGAGAAGTGCATTAACTCTTGAGAAGTGCATTAACTATTGAGAAGTGCATTACTCGTGAGTGAGCACACTGTGCACTAAGCCTTGATAAGATCGCCATCATGTGGCAAAAAGCTGTACATGGGTAGATGACATGACGTGGCTTTTTCACCGTCACAGAAGATAAAACACAATTAATTTCACATTTTCACATTTTAAAATACTGTAAAAGGTTAAACATTTTCTTGCTTTACATGAATTTGTTGTTTTAATACCTGAGTCATTTATCGTTTTTTCAGAACTTTGAGCCAAACCTTAAAATTGTCCTATGGTGTGATGGTAGACAACATAATTATATAAATGTTAACTTTTATAAATAGAGGAAATAATGCTTAAATTTTTTAATGAACGCTCCTGGCATAATTGTGCAAGTGTCTATTTTACTAAGTGGTAATCACTTTTCCCATACATACATTTCTAAAATGGTAGGAACTCCGTAAAGTTCGTCACAGAAAAAAATGTCCTTTGGTGTTATGCAACAACCTGATGTTAAGTTGGCCAAAATCATGGACAACTACATTTAGTTGAAAGACCCCATTCAAGGTCATGTGACTGAAGACCCTAATGAAGCCCTGGAGCAGTGAACATGGTGAGAATTTCTCTCAGAATTGCTCAAATATTCAACTATGTTTTCAGACCACTGAAGTTGTTAAGTTGTATTGTCCTTTGGTGTGACACCCCTAAATGCCATTTTTGTTTTCAAATTTGTATTTTTAACAGCAGGACTATGTAATATTATGCAAATGCATGATGTCAGTTGCTAATGACAGCTCAGTTAGTATTAGCATGGTCATTAACTGCCACAAAAGCTTAAATGTCCTTTGGTGTGACAGGAAATGTCCTTTGGTGTGACACCTAATAATGACTTAAATTCAAATATTTATTGCTGTTTTAGAGACGACATACAATGTTCTGAAGTGTTACTAAAATAACTATAATATAAAGTACATAAATCTGAAACTTTTTTTTATAACAGAAAGAACCTCCCTGCAGGACCTGTGGCCCAACCTGCCCCGGAACTTCCAGTGTTGCCACCAACGAATATAATGTCATTGTAGATAATTGTGTCAAGTATGATTAAAAACTGCTCTAACAGCTGAAAAAACAGCCTGACCAGCTTAAGGTGGTTTGCTGGTTGACCAGCTTGTTTGACCACCTTATGATGGTTAACCAGCTATAGACCAGCAAAAGTCTTGCAAAAACATACCTGCAGCTTACGATGGTAATTCTGCTGGTTTTGCATGTCGTACCATCTCACGCTGGTCATTTTAGTTGGTGTTGCTGGTCTACATTGCTGGTTTTTACTGGTCATGCCAGCTTATGTTGGTGATTCTAGCAAACCAGCATGGCCATCTTACACCTACAATGTCAAGCTTGGCAGGCTGGTCACCAGCATGACCATCTCACACCAGCTGTATCCCACACGACAGGCTGGTCACACCAGCATGAACAGCTTCCTTAGATGGTCACGCCAGCATGTCCACCTGGTGGCCTAACCAGTTATACCAGCAAAAACCAGCAATAGTTGGAGAAAAACCAGCAAAAAACAGCTAAAACCAGCTACCAACATAAATTGGTTTCTTGCTATTTTTTCAGTAGGGATGTTTTAGATAGAGTGGACTTCATGAATGTAACGCAATGTTTTAGAATGGAATTTCCCTATTGAGGATTGTGGTCCCTCTTTTGGCGATCAAAAACGGATGGTCAGAAGCACCACGTTTATAGACATTAAAGGCATGGCAGTCCACATTCACTAATTTAATGGTGTGATTTTGTCAGGTGCTGGACACAAAAGGGTTGTTCTTATGTCTCTTAATCAGTCACGGGTGTGTTTTGGGCGTAACATCCTTTAAAACAATGAGAATAATATCTATCATTTCCTTTAACAGCAAACAATGCAACTTCACACAGCAGCACATTTGAAGGAATCTGCATGCACACAAGACTATATGGAACAGGGATTCCACTAAAACTTGGTTTACTAAAACCTGCTTGTGACTAGCAGAGTATAGCCTACATGCATCTGCACTCACCTATTATTTGAACTCATAGACAAAGTGAAACTTCACAGTGGTTTCATAGTCGACAAATTAGTTCAACACAGTTAAGTACTATTACTATTGATTGACAATGGGTTATCATCAAAAAAATAGCCTGGAAAAAGCAACACTTATCCAACAAATGTCCTCCTTTATCACTGTTACAATAAACACTACATATATTCTGACTCACTTCATGCAATAACTATCTTTGTCCTTTAGTGTGACATTTTGTCCTACAGTGTGACAAACATAAAACAACAGAAAAACATCCTTAATTTCAAAACATACTTTAAAAAAAGCCAGGTTTGGCATGAGGGGAGCTCCAATAATAGCTCCTCTTAGATAGGTACAATTTCAAACAGTTTTGTAAGGTTGGCGGAAAAAAATGTATCGACATTCATAGGAAAAAGTCAATCAAGTGCATCTATTCATGGTGAAAATGATTGTAATTAGTACTTTTATCTGAAATAAATAGAATTTTAAGAAAATAATGATTAAATAATGTGAACAATTCTGTTTCATGTATTTTTTAATGTTATTCAATATCATTTCTTAGTACTTTTTAAATGTCACACCATAGGACACATTCACAGTGCAGATGAGTGTAAACGTGGAAAAAAACATGTGAGGTCATTGACAAAATGAGTGACCACTATTATTTTCAGAAACTACAGTTTCCATACTATATAAATATTTGCTTTTTTTCTTTTAAAATTATGTTTTCCAAAAAAAGCACTTTTTCTTGGCCAGATGTCAACTACCCACATACAAGTTAAAGAACTTGCATTCCCATTAGCTATATTGTTGATAATATTGAAGATTGATTCACTATAGCTGCATCTCAATAGTCAGTAAGCACACTGTGACTGACTGGTAACTGGTATCAGATGGTAGATTAAAAGTAGAAGCATATCAAACATAATATAATATAACAAAGTATAATTTACTCATACCAGACGTATGCACTATAAGGCTATACTTTAATGAAGAAGAAACAGTCTGGCCCGCTGAAGATGGTTTGCCGGTTGACCACCCTATGATGGTTGACCAGCTAGACCAACAAATGTCTTGCGAAAACATTAACCTCTACACTTTGTTCTACCAAAGTCCAAAAAAGTCCACGTTCAAAATCTCAATACTAATTGATGAGGTCATTGGTGGTGATAGTAGTGTTCATACTCTTCTTACCGGTTCAAAATCTCAATATTACCTGGGACACAAACTCAGTGGAGCAATTGCTCTGTTGCTAGTTTGGAGTTTAACACAGTTTTAAACTAAATTTGGAGTTGGGAGTTGGAGTTTAAAACCATGACTGAGCAATTGCCCCAGTTTGTCTCATGGCCATTCAGAGAGAATGTGTGTTTAGAGAAGTACTGTTTTGCCTACTAGCTACTTTTGCAGCAAGCAGGTGGTGGCACAGTGCAAGAGTCAGAGCCTTCTGTGTGTAGAGTTGCCGGTTCAACTCCCACCTCTCCCTAAGTGGGAACCCCTGCCAGCCAACATTATGAGAGGAAAGCTCCAGGGACTCCCTCCTACATTGTTTGTCCTTTAACCTGCTTAAGAAATATCAGATGCTTTATAGTAGATCCTGTTTCTCTAACCAGCCTTTGTAGGCATCACTAGAGATGTCTGAGGATGGGAAATGGATGTAGATGGAGGAGCCATTGGTGCAGCGGTAGCATCAGGGACTGCCATCCACAAGGTCGCAGGTTCCATCCCCAGCTCTGCCAGGAGACGGCCTATGGAGGCAGAGGGCAGGAAGTGGCCAACGATGAATCCCAGGAAGGTGGCAGAAGATGGACTTTCAAGGAGAAAGAGATGGGGGGGCTTACTTGGCCCCCCGAAGAATTCCAGTACACACACAGGGGGTTATAATTTTTTTCAGGTGGCCTAACTTGACAACATGGTTGCAGCCTGGACCTAAAATGCTGTTCATATACCCAAACCATATTATGATTCTACTACATGACACAGCTCCTCCAGAAAGCACCAAGTCCCTGTCTGGGATGGGATTTGAACCTCACACCTTTAGAACTTCACACACATGATCATACCTGCACTTACCCACTGGACCACCTGCTGGTTTAGGAACTCTAGGGCACAAAGTATATTTCATGCACCTAGTAGCTTCCCATAAGGCTATTTCTAATGGGAGATGTAGGGAGGCTAGGTTCTTTCATGTTCTACCTCATGGTTTGTTGGGTCTTTCTACTTCATCATGATGATACACATTACTTTGTTCCACAAAACATGGCAAACACCAATTATTGAGGTAAGATTAGAACCCCTTCCCCTGGCATCATCAGTCCTGCACTCTTCCACTCAAACACCAAGTGTGTACACAGATTCACCAAGTGTGTAGACAGATTCAGTTTCTTACTATCACAATGCACAAATGGAGTCTGTCAAATCCAATGGATATACTGTACTTGTGGAGCCAAACTGTTTCCCCAATCAAAATGGGCTTTTTGAAAAAAGTCTGATGAATTTGTGTCACATACTCGTTGAATGAGTCCTCAAAGGTGATGATGTCTTTTCAAAGAATGAGTTTATAGCCATTTTCAGGGCTTTGCAGAGGGGAAATTACAGATATACAGAAGATACATCTGATCTGATTGGAGTTTTTGTTTTAATTCAACAGGAAAATGTGCTTCTATTCACATAGTTTCACTAATGTGTGTGAAATACCAAAAGAGCCAATAACGTTGCAAGTTGAACAAAAAGATTGTTCACCACGATGCTTAAAATGACTTGAAGCTTCAAAGGGAGTTGTGGGGCCATTAGTGAATTCAGATTTTTTCAGAGAGGGTCACCTGACAAATTTAGCTGAAATTGGGAGATTTCACACAGAATGACCCAGTGGTAATTAAGGGCAGCCATGGCCTAATGGTTAGGGCTTCAAGCTTGTGACCGGAGGGTTGCCGGTTGGATCCCTGACCAGTCCACGGCTGAAGTGCCCTTGAGCAAGGCACCTAACCCCTAACTGCTCCCCGAGCGCCACTGGTTGGGCATGGCAGCTCACTGCTCTGGGTTAGTGACTGATTCACCTCACTGTGTGTTCACTGTGTGCTGTGTGTGTTCACTAATTCGGTTGAATTGGGTTCAATGCAGAGAAACTAATTTCCCTCACAGGATCAAAAAAGTATATATTCTATTCTATTCTAATTCAGCTGGTTTTGCTTGCCTTACCACCACAAGCTGGTCATTTTAGTTTGAGTTGCTGGTCTATATTGCTGGTTTAAACTGGCCATGCCAGCTGGTGTTGGTCATTGTAGCAAACTAGCATGACCATCTTACACCAACGTCAAGCTTGGCAGACTGGTCACCAGCAAGACCAGCTGTATTCCACACCAGCTTCCTCAGATGGTCACACCAGCATGTCCACTTGATGGCATAACCAGCTACACCAGCAAAGACCAGCACCAGCTGGAAGAAAACCAGCAAAGACCAGCTAAAACCAGCTACCAGCATAAGCTGGTTTCTTGCTGGGGTGTTTTTCAGTGGTTTGATCATTGGACTACCCTGCTGAAAAAAACAGCAAGAAACCAGCTTAGGCTGGTAGCTGGTTTTAGCTGGTTTTAGCTGGTCTTTGCCCAAAACACAGTTATTATTGCTGGTCTTTGCTGGTGTAGCTGGTTAGGCCACCAGCTAGACATGCTGGCGTGACCATCTGAGGAAGCTGGTCGTGCTGGTGTGACCAGCCTGTCGTTTGGGATACAGCTGGTTTAAGATGGTCATGCTGGTGACCAGCCTGTCCAGCTTGACAAAGATGGTCAAGCTGGTTTTCTAGAATAACCAACATAAGCTGGCGTGGCCAGTAAAAACCAGCAATGTAGACCAGCAACACCAACTAAAATGACCAGCTTAAGGTGGTACGACAATCAAAACCAGCTGAATTACCATCATAAACTGGGTAAACCAGCTGAAGGTGTGTTTTCGCGAGAGTTTTGCTGGTCTAGCTGGTTAACCATCAAAGGGTGGTCAAATAAGCTGGTTAACAAGCTGGTCAACCAGCAAACCACCTTTAGCTGGTCAGGCTGTTTTTGTCAGCAGGGTATTATCATCACAAGGACTATGTGCCATTATATGGGGGGGAAACTGCACTGTCTGGCAATATGACTTAGTAGCTGTACTTATTTTTTGGGGCAGTGCAATCCTGATATGTTGATAAATTGTAGGTAACTGTATGTATAACTGCTGTAAATTGTAAGTAACTGTATATATATGTATAACTGCTGTAAATATGTATTTCACATTCTCCATATATTCATCTGTGTCTCTTAGAAGTAGTAATGAAGAACACTCATGTAAACGTACAGTATTTTCCCTCATGTCCCTAGAACCTCTGTTCAGTGCCATTCTTGACACACGCACGCACACACACACACACACACACACACACACACACACACAGTGCATGATTAAATATAAGACTTTAATAAAACGTACATTATTCTTTTTAACAACATATACAATATCTCATAGTTTAGCCAGGCATTCTTTGAATAATGACATATTGCGAGGGGTCTATACAAAAATCAGCCATTCAAATGCCTGCATGAGTTTAAGTCCAGAAACTCCAAGACAATACTGAAATAACCTTCCCCTCCTGTATTCCAGTGTACCCAATCCAAAGCAATGGGGAGTGTTGATTAGTGTGAGGTAAGCAGGTATTTTCCAGTCAGTCTCCTCCGTTGCTAGGCTGATATTGTCCCGTTGCTAGGCTGATGCCCGTCTCCTCCGTTGCTAGGCTGATACACGTCTCCTCCGTTGCTAGGCTGATACACGTCTCCGCCGTTGCTAGGCTGATACACGTCTCCGCCGTTGCTAGGCCGATCCGCTCTTCCGTTTCCAGGCTGTGTGGCTACACCACCACCGGCTTCATGAGTGCCTGCTCTCCAAACATCTGCTTGAAGTGGGCCACATGCTCCTCACAGTGCTCACCTGCAGCACACACACACGCGCGCGCACACACACGCGCGCGCGCACACACACACACACACACACACACACACACACACACACACACACACACACACACACACACACACACACACACACACACACACATACACACACACACACACACACACACACAAAACACTAAGAAAGCACGACAACATGAAACTTCGATCGAAGTATCATCAGTGTCTCTACATTAGGGATGTCACGAGAACCGATACTTGCGATACCTCTCGATTCTAAAACCGGCGATGCCTATTTTTTTGAAGCACCGTAAGCACCGACGCCAGCATAAGCATCGGTGCTGCGACTCTTCCGGAACTGATGGGGGCAATAGGCTACAGTGTTTCCCACACATAGACTAATTCAGCACCGGCCGCCACATATTGTTTCGTTACTTTTTTTTATTTATTTATCTATTTTTTAACGGTATTGAAAAACACGCAACATTCGTTAAGCTGAATTTCCTTTCCCTGCTCTCCCTCTCTGTCACTCACGCGTCTGTCTCTCATGCACACACATATGCACACACACACACAGCCTCTCCCCTCCGTGCACACAGCACACACATAAATCACTGTTTTACACCATTAATGAGGCTCAAAGTAGCTCCACACTTTATTGGTAGACTTCTGAGGGCCCTGACATTTAAAACGAGACATCGAGAACTTTGAAAAAGCACTGGTTGTTTACTTACATGACTGTTTATTCAGGCAGTCACTTTCGAAAGTTTACCGGTCGCAGCCATCTTGAATTTAGTCACGTGACTGATTCATGACTAGTGCACGCATAGACATAGCGATTACGTGAACCAGTCACGAATCAGTCACGTGACTAGATTCAAGATGGCTGCTACCGCTAAACTTTCGAAAGTGACTGCCTGAATAAACAGTCATGTAAGTAAACAACCAGTGCTTTTTCAAAGTTCTCGATGTCTCGTTTTAAATGTCAGGGCCCTCAGAAGTCTACCAATAAAGTGTGGAGCTACTTTGAGCCTCATTAATGGTGTAAAACAGTGATTTATTTGCACGGCAGTTCGATGCCCGAGGCACAAACGTTAAAAACCTGCTGAGCTACCGCCGGGTTTCGGAGAACAGCTGACAGGTCGAGATCAGCTCTGAGACAATCGCTCACACTCGGTATCATATTTCAACACACTTTAAGTCAATATCACACCGGAATTCTCCTTTAATACAGCAGTGCTACTTTTCCTCAAGCAAGTAGCCTAAGGGTCAACCAACATGGCCAATCATCACGCTCCCTTCTGCTCTCCTGGACATACGTCATGATGCCACTTCACACCTGCAGCCTCCTGGTGCTGGCTATGCTGTAGGAAACAGACCCAGAGCGCCCTCTAGTGGCCACACGCTGCCACAGCACCCACACCTGCCATGTGCAACAAAACGGGCAGATCAGACGCACCTGGATTGAAGCCCGGGTTTCCGCGGAGACGAAGGTTCCTCTGCTCGAAGAAGCGGAAGATGGTGTAGAAGAGCATGGGGTCACTCGTCTGCTGCGCTGCGTCCAGAAACTTCCGCGCCGACACGTTGTCATGGCCGCCAACGCTGCGCACGAACCGCAGGGCGCCGAGGACCTGCTGCTTGGACAGGAGCACCTCCACGATCTCATCATTCGCCGTGGAGAGCCTCTGTTGACCACACACACACACACACACACACACACACACACACACACATGAATGAATGAACGGGTTATAATTACAGTTAGATGGCTACTGTTCAACTTCAAGTAATTCATTGCAATTCCCAGAGACATCAGATAAAGAGAGGATAGTTTGACTCTCTGGTTTGCCATGGGTGAGCCTTGGGCTCCCTGGCACAGGACAGACACAGGGCACCTTTATGGGTGAGCCTTGGGCTCCCTGGCACAGGACAGACACAGGGCACGCTTTGGCTTTGTGGTGTTATGCCACCTTTCCCACAACAGATCTGCTCATGCTCTCACTATTACACTGTTAAACTGAGCAACTGCTCCACAGAACCACATGTAGCACACCCAACTCCCGCTCAAATTCTTTCTTAGCTTTTTTCCCATCAGCTAATAAACCACAACAGTAGCCGCAAGCAGGCCGCCACCTTAACCTTGCGCTCAATAAATAAGCAAGACACTCAAACAGTCAGAATTTACGAGGGTGAATTCCAGGCAGCAGCTAGTGACGTGGCTTGAGTGGCATGCTGGGTAGCCCGACACAGGAGGAAGCTAGAGTCGTATCTTGAGCATGTCTAGAGAGAGTCGTATCTTGAGCATGTCTAGAGAGAGTCGTATCTTGAGCATGTCTAGAGAGAGTTGTATCTTGAGCATGTCTAGAGAGAGAGCTGCAGTAGTACCTTGAGCATAGAGAGAGAGAGTCGTATATTGAGCATGTCTAGAGAGAGAGTCGTACCTTGAGCATGTCTAGAGAGAGAGTGGTATCTTGAGCATGTCTAGAGAGAGAGTCGTACCTTGAGCATGTCTAGAGAGAGAGTCGTATCTTGAGCATGTCTAGAGAGAGAGAGTCGTATCTTGAGCATGTCTAGAGAGAGAGTCGTACCTTGAGCATGTCTAGAGAGAGAGAGAGTCGTATCTTGAGCATGTCTAGAGAGAGAGAGTCGTATCTTGAGCATGTCTAGAGAGAGAGTCGTACCTTGAGCATGTCTAGAGAGAGAGTCGTATCTTGAGCATGTCTAGAGAGAGAGAGAGTCGTATCTTGAGCATGTCTAGAGAGAGAGAGAGTCGTATCTTGAGCATGTCTAGAGAGAGAGAGAGTCGTATCTTGAGCATGTCTAGAGAGAGAGAGTCGTATCTTGAGCATGTCTAGAGAGAGAGTGGTACCTTGAGCATGTCTAGAGAGAGAGTGGTACCTTGAGCATGTCTAGAGAGAGAGTCGTATCTTGAGCATGTCTAGCGAGAGAGTCGTACCTTGAGCATGTCTAGAGAGAGAGAGTCGTATCTTGAGCATGTCTAGAGAGAGAGTGGTACCTTGAGCATGTCTAGAGAGAGTCGTACCTTGAGCATGTCTAGAGAGAGAGTCGTATCTTGAGCATGTCTAGAGAGAGAGTGGTACCTTGAGCATGTCTAGCGAGAGAGTCGTACCTTGAGCATGTCTAGAGAGAGAGAGTCGTATCTTGAGCATGTCTAGAGAGAGAGTCGTACCTTGAGCATGTCTAGAGAGAGAGAGAGTCGTATCTTGAGCATGTCTAGAGAGAGAGTCGTATCTTGAGCATGTCTAGAGAGAGAGAGTTGTATCTTGAGCATGTCTAGAGAGAGAGAGTCGTATCTTGAGCATGTCTAGAGAGAGAGAGTCGTATCTTGAGCATGTCTACAGGGAGAGAGAGTCGTATCTTGAGCATGTCTAGAGAGAGAGCTGTATCTTGAGCATGTCTAGAGAGAGAGTCGTACCTTGAGCATGTCTAGAGAGAGAGTCGTATCTTGAGCATGTCTAGAGAGAGAGTCGTACCTTGAGCATGTCTAGAGAGAGAGTCGTATCTTGAGCATGTCTAGAGAGAGAGTCGTACCTTGAGCATGTCTAGAGAGAGAGTGGTACCTTGAGCATGTCTAGAGAGAGCTGGTGAGCCGGTGGATAGGTGCTTTCCAGGGAGAGCAGCAGGCAGGCCTGAGGTGGAGGAATAAACACATTAACTCAGACCATCATTCCGGGTCATTAGCGTCCACTCTTGCACAGGCCATTACGCAATGATCAGTAAAGGATAATGTTTTGTCTGCCGGTAATTATCGGAAAATAAGTCCCAACAGGATGAACAGAACCCCGACACGCAGCAGAGCTGTTACCTGGCAACATTCAATGAAATTCCGTTGCAACCAGCGAACAGATTTGTTGCGGATTGATATGAAAGACGTGAATTAAAAGCACATAACCAGTGGTGGAGATGTGGAGATGTGGTAGGCGGTGGAGATTATGTGTAGATGTGGAGATGATGTGTAGATGTGGTGGGCGGTGGAGATGTGTAGATGTGTAGATGATGTGTAGATGTGGTGGGCGGTGGAGATGTGGAGATGTGGAGATGATGTGTAGATGTGGTGGACGGTGGAGATGTGGAGATGATGTGGAGATGTGGAGTTGTGGAGATGTGGAGATGATGTGGAGATGTGGAGATGATGTGTAGATGTGGAGATGATGTGTAGATGTGGTGGGCGGTGGAGATGTGGAGATGATGTGTAGATGTGGTGGGCGGTGGAGATGTGGAGATGTGGAGATGTGGAGATGTGGAGATGTGGAGATGATGTGTAGATGTGGTGGGCGGTGGAGATGTGGAGATGTGGAGATGTGGAGATGATGTGTAGATGTGGAGATGATGTGTAGATGTGGTGGGCGGGGGAGATGTGTAGATGATGTGTAGATGTGGTGGGCGGTGGAGATGTGGAGATGTGGAGATGTGGAGATGATGTGGAGATGTGGTGGGCGGTGGAGATGTGGAGATGTGGAGATGTGGAGATGATGTGTAGATGTGGTGGGCGGTGGAGATGTGGAGATGATGTGGAGATGTGGAGATGATGTGTAGATGTGGTGGGCGGTGGAGATGTGGAGATGTGGAGATGTGGAGATGTGGAGATGATGTGTAGATGTGTGCGGCGGCTTCTGGACTCACCAGCGGTTTGGAGTCGCTGAGCACGTGGTACTGGAGGAACTGGTGCAGCATGTAGAACAGGTTGTGGTGCACCAGCGTCTTGATCACCAGCTCATACAGGTAGTGCTGCACAACAACAACAACAACAACAACAACGACAACAGGTGCGTTAGTGCTGCACAACAACAACAACAACAACAACAACAGGTGCGTTAGTGCTGCACAACAACAACAACAACAACAGGTGCGTCAGTGCTGCAGAACAACAACAACAACAACAACAACAGGTGTGTTAGTGCTGCACATCAACAACAACAACAACAACAGGTGTGTTAGTGCTGCACATCAACAACAACAACAACAACAGGTGTGTTAGTGCTGCCCCCCATAGGGCTGTACAGGTGACCCCTTAACGTTCGTTTTTAAAAATGTGCAGCTCATCGAGTGGTTACTGATCTTCAACGATCTTCTATCGCAAGTTTCGCAGTGAAATTCAAATTCTGTTGTGTTATATTAGGCACACACGGTTGTGAGGTATCTGAAAAAGTACTTCCGGGATTTCGAAAATAATGATAAAAGATGACAGAAGCTGTATTTCGACCACTCGGTGAGCTGCACATTTTTAAAAACAAACGTTTAGGGGTGTTTTAAGGACAGAATAGTCCATGCACAAAGCGAGCCATGTTAAAGCCATACAGAGCTCCATTCTAAAGCTGCCAAATTCCACAAACAGGCTCAATCGTCGAGATTTCGGTGTCAAACACTCGTTTTCATGCTAGGCAATAAAGAAAACAGGCTGAAAGTGTAAAATACCAAAATATTCCTTTAAGTACATTATGACAAAGGTGCTTTTGGTACTGTGTCATTTAGCCATTTTGCACCATGATCAGAGGAATTCTAGTGACGTATTGATTCAGAACCCCTTCTTTAGCAGTAGGTAAGGGTGATGTACTGGTAGACAGGTAGTGGGTGATGTACCTGCACAGGTGAGGGTGACGTACCTGCACAGGTAAGGGTGACGTACCTGCACAGGTGAGGGTGACGTACCTGCACAGGTGAGGGTGATGTACCTGCACAGGTGAGGGTGACGTACCTGCACAGGTAAGGGTGACGTACCTGCACAGGTGAGGGTGATGTACCTGCACAGGTAAGGGTGATGTACTAGTAGACAGGTAGTGGGTGATGTACCTGCACAGGTGAGGGTGATGTACCTGCACAGGTAAGGGTGACGTACCTGCACAGGTAAGGGTGACGTACCTGCACAGGTGAGGGTGATGTACCTGCACAGGTAAGGGTTATGTACCTGCACAGGTAAGGGTGACGTACCTGCACAGGTGAGGGTTATGTACCTTCACAGGTAGTGGGTGACGTACAGTACCTGCACAGGTAAGGGTGACGTACCTGCACAGTGACCTGATGCTGGTTCAGGGACCGGATGTATTCCATCAGAACAGCAATGATGAACTTATGGGACACACCCTGTTCCACAGGAAACACAAAACGTCTTTTCGTTTGTTTAAGATAGTATAGAGACACTACACACAACACAACTATTCAGCTGACTGAGTAACAGGAAGAGCAGGAAGGGCACAAGTGCCTCCAGGTCGTGACCTTGCGCTCCGTGAAGGCCGAGAGCACGTGCGTGTACATGTCCGATTGGTCGATGACGGCCTGCGTCCTCATTGGCCGTTTATAGGACGCACTGGATCGGCTGGGACCAGACTCCATCGCCTAGGAGATAGTGAGAGGTGCAGTGAGACAAGTCACACACACGCACACACACACACACACACACACACCCTCTAGATTGCACTACTTACCACGGTGTAGGACTGCTCTGCCTCTAGGTACTCTTTATACACCTGGTTGAGTTTGTCAAACACAACAGCCACCACAGGAAGACTTCCCTTCTCATCACCCACCAGCACTGCAACCAAAGATCCTTAATTATTGACAAGATAGAGCAACGTAATGCATCTCTATGGAAGCAAAATTCGAACAGTTCCGATCTGCTTAAAGAGGCGTGTCGCAAAGACGTCATAGGGGGATATCAATCTCTGTCAGATTGGGAAGCAGTTCAGTTCGAATGTTAACAGGTCTGCTTAAAGGGGGATTTAGCCCCCCTCCCCTTTGCGAAGACAGAACGCGGAAATGATCGAACGTTTGCGCCTCTCGCTCCGCTTTAACCCTCTCTGCTGCAACACAAGAGACCAAATCACACACACACATCACTGCAGCACAAGAGACCAGATCACACACACATCACTGCAGCACAAGAGACCAGATCAGTCCGTTAGGCCACAGATTTCCACCCTTCCTTGCTAACGTTACAACTGTATTGACGAAAGTTGAGGGTTTTCAGATGCTGCGTGATGTCTTAGTGCCTGGCAGCGGTGCTTTGCGGGTGCTATGCCCGAAAATAGTTCCAAACCTAAATTGGTCTAGTAAATCCCTTCGTGTTAATTTGCATTGATATTTGTACTCGATGTGAATGTACAGGTTACGAGAAATAATTATAAGAGTTATTTGATTCACTTTTGGACTGGACAAGCCGCAATACAGCGACTACGCTAAGCTAAAGCTAACCGGACCGTTCCTAGATTAGGACAATGGCTGGGTCGGCTACAAAACGCTTTGGCTCATTCATCCAACTCTAGGGACTGCGGGGAGTGACCCAATTTCACCTGGGGGTGGCGTACTCCTTTAAAGGACCATGAGTACGGGGGGGGGGGTTGGAGATGTGCTGGGATGAGCTCAGTTAAAGGACCATGAGTACGGGGGGGTTGGAGATGAGGTCAGTTAAAGGACCATGAGTACGGGGGGGTTGGAGATGAGGTCAGTTAAAGGACCATGAGTACGGGGGGGTTGAAGATGAGGTCAGTTAAAGGACCATGAGTACGGGGGGGTTGAAGATGAGGTCAGTTAAAGGACCATGAGTACGGGGGGGGGGTTGGAGATGTGCTGGGATGAGGTCAGTTAAAGGACCATGAGTACGGGGGGGGGTTGGAGATGTGCTGGGATGAGGTCAGTTAAAGGACCATGAGTACGGGGGGGTTGAAGATGAGGTCAGTTAAAGGACCATGAGTACGGGGGGGTTGAAGATGAGGTCAGTTAAAGGACCATGAGTACGGGGGGGGGGTTGGAGATGTGCTGGGATGAGGTCAGTTAAAGGACCATGAGTACGGGGGGGGGTTGGAGATGTGCTGGGATGAGGTCAGTTAAAGGACCATGAGTACGGGAGGGGGGTTGGAGATGTGCTGGGATGAGGTCAGTTAAAGGACCATGAGTACGGGGGGGTTGGAGATGAGGTCAGTTAAAGGACCAGGAGTACGGGGGGGGGGGGGGGGGGGGTTGGAGATGAGGTCAGTTAAAGGACCATGAGTACGGGGGGGTTGGAGATGAGGTCTTACTCTGGGAGCACACAGACAGGATGACCATCTTGCAGTCACGCCTGCGTAACAGGAACTCCATCAGCTTGCCCTTGTCCTGCAGCAGGTTCAGTGTCGGCTGCAGCTTCACCTTCAGGTACCACAGGTAGCCTACACACACAGGACACCTCATTCAGTACAGATAGAGGATAATCTCATTCAGTACAGTTAGAGGATAATCTCATTCAGTAGTTAGAGGATAATCTCATTCAGTAGTTAGAGGATAATCTCATTCAGTAGTTAGAGGATAATCTCATTCAGTAGTTAGAGGATAATCTCATTCAGTCCAGTTAGAGGATAATCTCATTCAGTAGTTAGAGGATAATCTCATTCAGTAGTTAGAGGATAATCTCATTCAGTAGTTAGAGGACCTCATTCAGTACAGTTAGAGGATAATCTCATTCAGTACAGTTAGAGGATAATCTCATTCAGTAGTTAGAGGATAATCTCATTCAGTACAGTTAGAGGATAATCTCATTCAGTAGTTAGAGGATAATCTCATTCAGTAGTTAGAGGACCTCATTCAGTACAGTTAGAGGATAATCTCATTCAGTAGTTAGAGGATAATCTCATTCAGTCCAGCTAGAGGATAATCTCATTCAGTACAGCTGGAGGATAATCTCATTCAGTAGTTAGAGGATAATCTCATTCAGTCCAGTTAGAGGATAATCTCATTCAGTAGTTAGAAGATAATCTCATTCAGCAGTTAGAGGATAATCTCATTCAGTCCAGTTAGAGGATAATCTCATTCAGTAGTTAGAGGACCTCATTTAGAACAGTTAGAGGATACTCATTCAGTAGTTAAAGGACCTCATTCAGTCCATGTAAAGGATAATCTTATTCAGTACATCCAGATGGGTATTTCACAAAAGCAGAATTAAGACATCCAAGATAAGGGATAAAGCCAGGTTTGACATAGCGTTGTCTAGTCATCCTTGCCAAACTCGTTTCACTAACGCCAATCCAGGATGAATAGGAGCGTCTATGTCAAGCCAGGTGTAAGTTAAACGGGATGTGTGCGTGTTCTCGTTTCTAAACCACCAGACTAAACCACCAAGATTACGCTACTATGGGAGCTAATAGAGCTTTCAAACATCCAAATCAGCAAATTAAATCCTGCTCACCTTCACTGGCACACACACACACACACACACACACTTTATCAGCAGATGAATTCCTGCTCACCTTCACTGGCATACACACACACTTTATCAGCAGATGAATTCCTGCTCACCTTCACTGGCACTGATGATGATGTCGGGCTGGAACACACTCCAGGTGGACGAGTCTTGGGGTCAAAGGTCAAGAAAGCTAACAGCAGGATGAGACGAGCAGAGCAGCTCACAACACTCTACACACTAGCACACACACACTCACACCTCACAACACTCCACACACTAGCACACACACACACTCACACCTCGCAACACTCTACACACTAGCACACACACTCTCTACACACTAGCACACACACTCTACACACTAGCACACACACACTCTACACACTAGCACACACACACTCACACATCACAACACTCCACACACTAGCACACACACTCTCACACCTCGCAACACTCCACACACTAGCACACACACTCTCACACCTCGCAACACTACACACTAGCACACACACACTCTACACACCAGCACACACACTCTACACACTAGCACACACACACTCTACACACCAGCACACACACTCTCACACCTCGCAACACTCTACACACACTCTACACACTAGCACACACACTCTACACACTAGCACACACACTCTACACACTAGCACACACTCTCTACACACCACACACACTCTCACACCTCGCAACACCACAGCAGGAAGAGACGAGGCGAGCAGCTCACAACACAACAGCACTCCATTAGAGACACATCACACTCCCTGTATCTACACTATTGTGTATGCAGTAGCATCTTCTTCAATGATTAACCAACATCCCCGCTCAAAGTGGTGGAAAGAGTCGTGTTCTAAACCCAGTGTATCCAGTGTGTGTGTGTGTGTGTGTGGTCAGAAAAGATACAAAGCTCGCAGGCCACTGGTGCTTGGCTGGGGGCTGCAGCAGGACCTGGGAATGTGAAACAGAAACAGGCCTCACGTTAGAGTGGCTGTTTTACACGTCACATATATACATAGCCATACATACACATACCACTACATATGCATATATATACATACACATCAAATAAATACATACCCATACTGGTACATATGCATATCTATCTATCTATCTATCTATCTATCTATCTATCTATACACATCATATAAATAGATACTGTACCCATACACATACCCATACATATGCATATATACACATCATATATATATATATATACACACACATATCCATACTGTACATACGCGTGCACACACACACACACACACACACACATTAAAATGTAAATGATATCAGTGCAATACACCTCACCTTAAAGTGGGTGTTTCACACATCACATAAGTATTATCAGAATGTTATCATGCAAATTCCTTACTGAATGTCACAACCGCAATGCTACTGTTTAAGAGAACTGGAACGTGATAGATCACCATAAGGAATGTTAGAATGCTGTTATTTAAATATGCAAATTCACAATCTGCTAAAGTTATTGAAATATGCAAATGTAAATGAGATCTACAAGAGCAACTTGTTTTTGTGAAATACTTCTTTTCAAATGTTACCTTCAGAATTCCACTGCTACAATCAAAGCTCCGCTTTAACCCTCTCTGGCTACAATCATTACAGTAAGCACATTTGCATGTATTCATTTAGCAGACACGGTTATCAACTGTGTCTCACACATGTCCACTACATTATAAGGGACTACATTATCAACAGTGACCTACTGTACACATGTCCACTACATTATAAGGGACTACATTATCAACAGTGACCTACACACGTCCACTACATCATAAGAGACTACATTATCAACAGTGACCTACACACGTCCACTACATCATAAGGGACGACATTATCGACAGTGACCTACACATGTCCACTACGTTATAAGAGACTACATTATCAACAGTGACCTACACATGTCCACTACATTATAAGAGACTACATTATCAACAGTGACCTACACATGTCCACTACATTATAAGGGACGACATTATCAAAAGTGACCTACACATGTCCACTACATTATAAGAGACTACATTATCAACAGTGACCTACACATGTCCACTACATCATAAGGGACTACATTATCAACAGTGACCTACTGTACACATGTCCACTACATTATAAGGGACCACATTGTCCCCGGGGCAACTGGGGTTAAGGCCCTGATCAAGGGCCCAATGGTGGATGCCGGGAACTGAACGGCACCCAAAGAAGTTAATGTGTTAACTGTC
>NC_085012.1:2996648-3071648 GCF_963854185.1 Sardina pilchardus
GGCCACGGCGATGTCCCTCTCAGAGAGGCTGAGCTTGGCAGGCTTGGGCACCACAGGCAACTCGATCTCAAACTTGGACATCTTGGACATGGTCCCACTCTGAGGAGACAACACAGGAAGTGATGCACCACACCAGTACATCAAGTGTACGGGGGTAGGATGCGTATAAGGGGGGGTATGTATGTGTAAGGGGGGGTAGGATGCGTGTAAGGGGGGGTAGGATGCGTATAAGGGGGGGTATGATGCGTGTAAGGGGGGGTAGGATGCGTATAAGGGGGGGTATGTATGTGTAAGGGGGGGTATGATGTGTGTAAGGGGGGGTATGATGTGTGTAAGGGGGTAGGATGCGTGTAAGGGGGGGTAGGATGCGTGTAAGGGGGGGTAGGATGCGTGTAAGGGGGGGTATGTAAGGGGGGGTAGGATGCGTGTAAGGGGGGGTATGATGCATGTAAGGGGGGGTAGGATGTGTGTAAGGGGGGGTATGATGCATGTAAGGGGGGGGGTAGGATGCATGTAAGGGGGGCTAGGATGCGTGTAAGGGGGGGTATGATGCGTGTAAGGGGGGGTATGATGCATGTAAGGGGGGGTAGGATGCGTGTAAGGGGGGGTATGATGTGTGTAAGGGGGCGTAGGATGCGTGTAAGGGGGGGTAGGATGCGTGTAAGGGGGGGTAGGATGCGTATAAGGGGGGGTATGATGTGTGTAAGGGGGTAGGATGCGTGTAAGGGGGGGTAGGATGCGTGTAAGGGGGGGTATGTAAGGGGGGGTAGGATGCGTATAAGGGGGGGTATGTAAGGGGGGGTAGGATGCGTGTAAGGGGGGGTATGATGCATGTAAGGGGGGGTAGGATGCGTATAAGGGGGGGTATGTAAGGGGGGGTATGATGCGTGTAAGGGGGGGTATGATGCATGTAAGGGGGGGTAGGATGCGTATAAGGGGGGGTATGATGTGTGTAAGGGGGGGTAGGATGCGTGTAAGGGGGGGTAGGATGCGTATAAGGGGGGGTATGATGTGTGTAAGGGGGGGTATGTAAGGGGGGGTAGGATGCGTGTAAGGGGGGGTAGGATGCGTATAAGGGGGGGTATGTAAGGGGGGGTAGGATGCGTGTAAGGGGGGGTAGGATGCGTGTAAGGGGGGGTAGGATGCGTATAAGGGGGGGTATGATGCGTGTAAGGGGAGGTAGGATGCGTATAAGGGGGGGTATGTAAGGGGGGGTATGATGCGTGTAAGGGGGGTAGGATGCATGTAAGGGGGGGTATGATGTGTGTAAGGGGGGGTATGATGCGTGTAAGGGGAGGTAGGATGCGTGTAAGGGGGGGTATGATGCGTGTAAGGGGGGGTATGATGTGTGTAAGGGGGGGTAGGATGCGTGTAAGGGGGGGTATGTAAGGGGGGGTAGGATGCGTATAAGGGGGGGTATGTAAGGGGGGGTAGGATGCGTGTAAGGGGGGGTAGGATGCGTGTAAGGGGGGGTATGTAAGGGGGGGTAGGATGTGTGTAAGGGGGGGTAGGATGCGTGTAAGGGGGGGTAGGATGCGTATAAGGGGGGGTATGATGTGTGTAAGGGGGGGTAGGATGCGTATAAGGGGGGGTATGATGCGTGTAAGGGGGGGTAGGATGCGTGTAAGGGGGGGTATGTATGTGTAAGGGGGGGTAGGATGCGTGTAAGGGGGGGTACTCACCTTGAAGGCGAAGGGCTGCAGTACGTTGCCCTGGACTGTAGTGGACAGCAGCAGCACGGCTGCCTCAGGGCAGTACATGTACCAGTTCACATTGATGCTCTGACTCTTCAGCAGCTTCAGGGTGCGTTTGTCTGGCAAGACCTACACAGAGAGATTATGCCATTCAGCTGTGTGATACTGTGTTTATTTCATATCGTTATTCTCATTTCTTTTATATTTTGGGCTTTTATGCCTTTATGCCTTCAATCTGACAGGAGAGTGGAAAGAGTGACAGGAAGTGAGTGGGAGACAGATGGTGTAAGATCAGGAAATGACCTCGGCCGGACTCACACCGGGTTCCTGCAGGCACATGGACCTGAAATGGTACGAGCCGCACCACACTAGCCGCACCACAGCACCCCTGGTGACGCGGAGTTCATAATGCACACTCATGTCAATATGCTGTAGCTGGACAATGAGCCTGGAGCACTGCATACCACTCAAAGCATACGCATGTTGTCACTCATATGTCATCACTTTGGTCAGTCAGATGTTGCTGTAGAGGGCGTTACCTGGTAGAACTCTATTCCTTGGTCTGTGATGAACACAATCTCATTCCAGTTTGTCCAACAGAAGCCAAGCACACTTGCGTTTTTAGTCTGCGGGAAGACACACAAGCCTTTCCTGTCACTACAGACACTCATTATGTCAATCCAATACACTTTGGCATGAAGAAAGTGATGCAATACCTTGCACTCATGAGAGAATTCTATGTGTGGAAAATCAGGAATGAAGTTGATAAAGTCCTGGAAGGGAGAGACAGACATAATTGAGTACATATTTGCTCGTATCATTTTAATGTGATTTACGATCACACAAACACAATGCCCAGCATGAGGACGGCTGCATTAGCACAATGCAGTGGGTAAGTTAACAGCAATATACTGCAAAACAAACAAACAATAATCTACATTCAACAAAGCATTAGACAATATGCAGTCTATGGAAATACCCATAACTTCCTTCCAGAGACTTACCACTGACTTTGGGGTCCTCTGAACAGCCAGTATCTTGTTTCCGAGAGAGAACTTGATGCACTTCACCTCACCCTTGTCATCCATTCTGATGACGATAGCACACTTTAGCTTCATGGGTTTTTAGAGTTTGTTGGTAAAGAAACACAAAATGTATGTCACGTGTAGACATACCTGAAGGCCACGGAGCTTTTGTCATCTGGACCTTTCACCACCACACCTGTGGCCCCTCCCGATCGCACCGCAAACACCTGCAGAGACCATCACAATTCTACAGTTTACTTCACTGCAAACACCTGTAGACACCATCACAATTCTACAGTTTACTTCACTGCAAACACCTGCAGAGACCATCACAATTCTACAGTTTACTTCACTGCAAACACCTGTAGAGATCTTTACAATTCTACAGTTTACTTCACCGCAGAGACCATCACAATTCTACAGTTTACTTTACAGGCAGCTACTTTAACATCAATACCAAAACAAGCAGATCAGGTCAGGGCAATTGTGTATGAAGCAGATCAGGTCAGGGCAATTGCGTATGAAGCAGATCAGGTCAGGGCAATTGCGTATGAAGCAGATCAGGTCAGGGCAATTGTGTATGAAGCAGATCAGGTCAGGGCAATTGCGTATGATACAGATCAGGTCAGGGCAATTGTGTATGAAGCAGATCAGGTCAGGGCAATTGTAGATGGCGTTCCATGAGTGCCAGGAATATTTATTTTGTCGACTGTCGACTTATGTCTGCTGATGATTCAACATGCACTTTATGACAGAGGAGACAAAACGTTCAAAATGATGGTCTGTGTCTAGCATGGTGTAAAGTCAAGTTGTAATTCCACCTCACTTGGACCCATAAGCTGCTGATCTGTCAGTGTGCTCTACTAGGCCACTGACCAGACCTCAGTATCAGTCAAGGGGGCAATTTCATTTGTTGAACCTACAGAAGTTGGCTAGCGCGTCGGGATCCTGTTCACCCTGTCGGGAGATAATGACCAGCATCCTATACATTATTCCTTACGCATAGAACAGTGAATCATCCAAAATGACCTCAACTGGGTTATCACACTGAGGGCTACATCAGTGCCAATGTACCTGCTCACATCTACTTAGTGCATCTCTGCACTTAGGCTTATTTTCTTATTTTTGAGGAGTTTTTCTTCATTTTTGCTATTCTTTTTTTTCACTGTAAATGTTTCTGCACCTCTGCCATTTTGAGATGAATAAATCTCCACATTTGGACCCTCGTGCTCCTGGTCTGCTACTGCCTCCACTGCTGTCCATCTTAACAATAACCTTTTCACTCTCTTGAGGGACACCAGTTTGGGTTTTCTTTTAAGTCTATGGTTTGGGTGAGACACTACAGGCTATTAGGGTCAAACTTATAAGAGATATCACCTGGACAACAGACATTTAATCACTTGTTTACTCACTTTAGTTAGGTTATGTATATAGCCTAGCTATGTATAACGTTATGCTTAACATTGTGCAATTGAGGAGTTGTCTACTGAAATATGCATGGATTTGCATGTATTTCTATATCAGAAATGAGAACACTGGAAAGAAAATATTTCTGGCACTCACGGAACGCATGCACAAACAACCGTATCCACTCAACATTATCAACAGACTGACAACATGCAGTGCCAGTGGTGTGTCAGAGTTGTGTTGTGCACATCAGGAAACTAATACAGTGACACTTTCTCATGATGCTCATCCTAGGTGAAGCTTCCGTGACCGTGGTCTCTGCCGCAGCCCAGTCCAGTCCAGCCCCTCACACGGGTCAACAATGCTCGACGGTGTTGAGCGATGGGGCAGTGTCAGACTCAGGCTCTTTTAATCAAGACAAGGTCTGAAGTTGTCTGCAGGCTAGCTAAGTGGCTAGCCCAGGGTTCCAAAGACCCTTTCGATTAACAGCGCATGTGCACTTGATGATGGGATTGTTGCGTCTTTTCTTTACTTTTATTATGTGACAGATAAATACGGTGTCTTGGTGAGAATATGTCCATGCAAGAAGCTGGCTATCACAATAAAGTTAGCTAACAAACGTAGATAAATAAGTTAGCACTCACTGTGTAGGTTAGCACACCGGCTAGCTAGCAGGCAATGGCTAACTTGAAAGCAGGAGGTTTTGTGCGTAGCTAACGTTACCTGTTTATTTGCCTCGTCGAAAAACACGTTGTTGACACTGGAGGCATGTTCGAATTGCACAGGGTTTTCACAAAGCTCCAGGTAGTAGTCCTCATTCATGATTAATTGCAAGCAGTCATTGGTACCAGTTCAGTTCCTGTTTTCCCCTCAGTCCAGGATCATGTGACAGCTGTCCAAGAGGGCGTGACCTCAAGTAAGGAAGCACTCTGTTAGACATTCTCTGGTTATGCTCTATGGTTATGCTGAGCAAAAAGACAGTAATTGCATTTTTGGTCGAAAATGTTTTTTTTATATATATATATATATATATATATATATATATATATATATATATATATCATTTTCATGACATTCAAGTTGTTATGAAGATCGATATTTACCAAAAATAATTTAATGTAAAGTAACACAACCTCCACATGTCCAATAATTCACCTACAACTACAGTCCATGGGCCAGATGAGATGTCGGTACCACTCAAGGTGGCAAAGGTTGCTTATACTTTTTGAAAACATACATGTCTGTAGTTAACATTTTTGTATGATAGCCCTTCTGGAGTCACAGCTAAATTAGGGTTATCAGCTGTTAAAGTTACCCTCCCCCATTGAAAAAACACATTTTGACACAGGTGCATATCTTGCTATTGGCCTTTGTTAAAGACATATTTACATATTCTATTGTATTATGTTTGGTATCATTTTGAAGGGGACAATCTGAGCTTTCATTCAAGACCTTTTGTGAACACTTTGGACAAGTACAGCCAACCCTGTAGCTCTTCAAACTTTTAATCACACACATTTTCCTGCCATTCCGCCTAAATCATATTTTTTCTTTTAATCCTGTGGCATCAGGGAGCATCAAAGATACAAAATGCAAACATTGCAATACTGGCATGACTCTAAGGATTCAGAAAATGTATCATTTGCCAATATTATCTCATTCTGAGGGGGTGATATTCAGCCTTATATCAGGCATGGCGTTTTTCAAAGAAAGCAGACCAAAGTCAGTAAGATTCACACTCATTTTATACATTTTTTGAAACAATGGGAATACAGCATAATCATTTTACATTCAATTAACAACTAGGAACAACCAACAATAGATTTGACATTTGTCAGGTACTGTGAAAATATCATTGTAGGCCTACAATGGTAATAATACAAACAAAATGATATGATATTAATAAAAGATTATACTACTACTAATAATAATGATAATAATACTAATAATAATACTAAACAGCCTTCAGAACATCAACAGTACTAAAACAGGTCATCATTTTCTGAATCTGACTCCCCAAGTTCAAATGACGAGTTCTTTTCCAAAACGCTATATCCACCATTTTTTTTTTATTATTATTTTCATGAATTATTTTTTTTAAATGTTGTTTTCCAAGTAATTTCAGAGGAACTGTATTGGGTTATGTTTAGTTGATTTATCTTTACTCAATCAAAACAAAACAACTGCAGTTTTTATTGATATTACCTGAAATACACAATTAAATAACATGAATTATTAATGTTTTCCGAAATGGATTTATAGCATTTTGGAAAATAGCTCTTCAATATTGGCTGTGACTCCTCAGCTTTTTGGTTGCTGCAGGTCTGCAACCTACACATGTCTGTGCAGGGCAGTCCATTGGATAGGCATGTGTAACCTGGCAGTTTGCATTAACGCACACACTTGCACGAGAGCATCTCCAAAACCACCTCTGGTGCAGGTGGAGAACGCATCCAGTGAATGGCCAACTTGCCATCATTGGCCATCCATCCATGCTGCGTTGGGCTTGGCACTATTGGAGATGTTTGCAGACAGCCCCTCCAGACTGCTGCTTGGTAGTTGGCCCATTCGATGTGCAGGTAAAGACTGTCTTTACATAAAGGCAGCTGGCTTGATTCAATTACTCCCTTTTTGGCACGAAACAGCTGGTGACGCAGTTCATTAATTTTACCTGTGCTGCTATTAGCTACAGTATGTACATGCAACAGGTAAACTCCTCAACTTTCCCAGTTGACTCAGATAATCACTGACTTTGAGCCTGCATTTGATGCATGCAATGCATGCAGTAGCAAACACGTGTCAGCTTCCTCGTGCATTGAGTGCAATTCTGTTACTTCCTCACACTTCTCCTTTGTCAGCTTGTAACAAGTTTCTTCACAGGTGATGAACAGAATTTTGCCATGCAGCAATTGTCTGTACTGTGGATGTTTCAATTCTTCCACCAGAAACTTGATGAGGCTGCTCTTGTTGGAGGAACTGCAAAGGAATTTCCGCCACTGTCTCACATAGTGTCCACCTACCAAGGTCCCTGTGCTGGAGAGTGGAGTCTGCACCCCTGTTTACTTGTTCAGCATCTTTGATGGAAGTTTGACGGTAGATATCGAAAACAAAATCTAGCCTCTCACTTTGTGCACCCTCTTGCAGGACTGACATCATCGCTGACTTTGCCTCCTGTGCAAAGGTTCTATTGTCGCCATTCATTTTTTGAATAAGTCTCATCCCATCGATGATGCAGGTAGATGGTGTTGGGATGTGTTCTGCTGGAGACACATTCTTTTTTTTTTTTTTTTTAGTATATTTTTTGGCCTTTTTTGCCTTTATTAAGATAGGACAGTGAAGAGGTAGACAGGAAACAAGTGGGAGAGAGAGATGGCAGCATTGGGTGAGCAAGAACATCCTTCATATTAAGATTCCTGCTTTCAAGGATCATGTGGCTGAACAGGTTTCTGTCGGCCTTCAGAACAACATCTTGACCTTTCTATCCATGAGATCTTTTTGTGTTAATATCAGAGAATGTTTTGAGGCGTTGCTTGGTCATCTTGTCAAGGAATTTCAAAGATATTGGGTCCTTTTCTAGTCTTGAGTGTTAATATGAAGGATGTTCTTGCTAGAGAACTCGAAAAGAATGTGTCTCCAGCAGAACACATCCCAACACCATCTACCTGCATCATCGATGGGATGAGACTTATTCAAAAAATGAATGGCGACAATAGAACCTTTGCACAGGTGGCAAAGTCAGCAATGATGTCAGTCCTGCAAGAAGGTGCTCAAAGTGAGAGGCTAGATTTTGTTTTCGATATCTACCGTCAAACTTCCATCAAAGATGCTGAACAAGTAAACAGGGGTGCAGACTCCACTCTCCAGCACAGGGACCTTGGTAGGTGGACACTATGTGAGACAGTGGCGGAAATTCCTTTGCAGTTCCTCCAACAAGAGCAGCCTCATCAAGTTTCTGGTGGAAGAATGGAAACATCCACAGTACAGACAATTGCTGCATGGCAAAATTCTGTTCATCACCTGTGAAGAAACGTGTTACAAGCTGACAAAGGAGAAGTGTGAGGAAGTGACAGAATTGCACTCAATGCACGAGGAAGCTGACACGCGTTTGCTACTGCATGCATTGCATGCATCTAATGCAGGCTCAAAGTCAATGATTATCAATGCTGAAGACACTGATGTCATGGTGCTTTGTCTTGCATTCCAGACAGACATCACCTGTCCTATTTATCAGAAATGTGGAACACAGAATAGCACTCATTTTGTTGACATTGCTAAACTGGTAGGCTCAATTGGATATGGCGTGTGTGATGGCCTAATTGGCCTACACGCCTTCACGGGCTGTGATACCGTCAGTGCATTTGCTGGTCAAGGCAAGTTGAAAGCCCTGAAGATGTTGAAAAAGGACACCTCATACCAAGACACCAGTCAACTGGGAAAGTCGTGGAATGTAACTGAGGATCTTTTCCAGAAAATTGAGCAGTTTACCTGTTGCATGTACATACTGTAGCTAATAGCAGCACAGGTAAAATTAATGAACTGCGTCACCAGCTGTTTCGTGCCAAAAAGGGAGTAATTGAATCAAGCCAGCTGCCTTTATGTAAAGACAGTCTTTACCTGCACATCGAATGGGCCAACTACCAAGCAGCAGTCTGGAGGGGCTGTCTGCAAACATCTCCAATGGTGCCAAGCCCAACGCAGCATGGATGGATGGCCAATGATGGCAAGTTGGCCATTCACTGGATGCGTTCTCCACCTGCACCAGAGGTGGTTTTGGAGATGCTCTCGTGCAAGTGTGTGCGTTAATGCAAACTGCCAGGTTACACATGCCTATCCAATGGACTGCCCTGCACAGACATGTGTAGGTTGCAGACCTGCAGCAACCAAAAAGCTGAGGAGTCACAGCCAATATTGAAGAGCTATTTTCCAAAATGCTATAAATCCATTTCGGAAAACATTAATAATTCATGTTATTTAATTGTGTATTTCAGGTAATATCAATAAAAACTGCAGTTGTTTTGTTTTGATTGAGTAAAGATAAATCAACTAAACATAACCCAATACAGTTCCTCTGAAATTACTTGGAAAACAACATTTAAAAAAAATAATTCATGAAAATAATAAAAAATAAAAAATGGTGGATATAGCGTTTTGGAAAAGAACTCTTCATTTGAACTTGGGGAGTCATATTCAGAAAATGATGACCTGTTTTAGTACTGTTGATGTTCTGAAGGCTGTTTAGTATTATTATTAGTATTATTATCATTATTATTATTAGTAGTATAATCTTTTATTAATATCATATCATTTTGTTTGTATTATTACCATTGTAGGCCTACAATGATATTTTCACAGTACCTGACAAATGTCAAATCTATTGTTGGTTGTTCCTAGTTGTTAATTGAATGTAAAATGATTATGCTGTATTCCCATTGTTTCAAAAAATGTATAAAATGAGTGTGAATCTTACTGACTTTGGTCTGCTTACTGTTTGGTCTGCTTTCTTTGAAAAACGCCATGCCTGATATAAGGCTGAATATCACCCCCTCAGAATGAGATAATATTGGCAAATGATACATTTTCTGAATCCTTAGAGTCATGCCAGTATTGCAATGTTTGCATTTTGTATCTTTGATGCTCCCTGATGCCACAGGATTAAAAGAAAAAATATGATTTAGGCGGAATGGCAGGAAAATGTGTGTGATTAAAAGTTTGAAGAGCTACAGGGTTGGCTGTACTTGTCCAAAGTGTTCACAAAAGGTCTTGAATGAAAGCTCAGATTGTCCCCTTCAAAATGATACCAAACATAATACAATAGAATATGCAAATATGTCTTTAACAAAGGCCAATAGCAAGATATGCACCTGTGTCAAAATGTGTTTTTTCAATGGGGGAGGGTAACTTTAACAGCTGATAACCCTAATTTAGCTGTGACTCCAGAAGGGCTATCATACAAAAATGTTAACTACAGACATGTATGTTTTCAAAAAGTATAAGCAACCTTTGCCACTTTGAGTGGTACCGACATCTCATCTGGCCCATGGACTAATATATACAATGTACAGTAGCCTACTTTTCAGTTCAAAGCCTGCCTACATTATAGTAATAATTACAATAATACCAATAACAATATCACATCAATAATGAAAATAATGATTTGTAGCCTTAACAAGTCTACCATAAGTCAATAATTCATTTATTTTTTGAAGTTTAAGGTATATTTTGTTGTGTATTAATATCATTTAGTCAGCCATTTAGTCTCAAGGATTTGTAATCTAGATCTTTTCCTTGTTTCGTGTGCCGTATTGTATTAAGCTACAGGCCTGCATATTCCTGAGATTCTCAACCTTTTTGGGGCACCCCACCGATTTCTACTGAAACACACACATTGAGGTAATAACAGGGGGTTTTATTCACACACATTGAGGTAATAACAGGGGTGTTTATTCACACACATTGTTGTAGGCAATAACAGGGGTGTTTATTCTCATGCCCGTGTTCTCTGCAGGCTACAGTGTTCATGAGCTGAGACTACTATTGAATTGAATTGAATTGAATGCCTTATTGTCATTGTACTTTGCAATACAACGAGATTAGGATTGCTACTCCACTGGGTGCACACATACAATAAATAATCATTATAAGACCTATAAAACACACTAAGACATGTAAAACACAATAAAAGAGTAACAGAGCAATGGTCAGATAGTGCAGTTTAAAGTGCAAGAAGTGACACTAGGTGGCTGGGTTTAGCTATTGTTTGTTTATAGGGAGACTATTGCGTTTCGGAAGAAGCTATTTTTAAATCTTGTGGTACTGGGTTGTATGGACCTATAACGCCTACCAGAAGGTAACAGTTGAAACAAATGGTGGCCAGGATGAGTATTGTCCTTGATGATGTTCTTGGCTCTTAAAAGAGTGCGATATCTGACAGGGGGGGAGGGGGCAACCAATGATTTTTTCTGCATATTATTTAATTCTCTGTAAAGATTTTTTGTCTGCTGCAGAACATTTTCTGAGGTGTTTTACTAGCCTCATAGGCCTCATAGGCCTCATAGGCCTAGACGTTTTACTAGCCTCATAGGCCTCATAGGCCTAGACGTTTTATTAGCCTCATAGGCCTAGGTGCTTTAGCTCATAGGCCTAGGTGCTTTATTAGCCTCTAGGCTTGTCAGGCTAATGTTTCACACTTTTGTCCAGCTTAAAATGTAATGACCTCTGCATGAGGATGTTGAAGAGGGACCAGTGTGTGAGCTTGCTGGTGCAGGCTAATGCTGCTGTAGGCTACCCATAGATACTGCAGGCTACCATGCACTTCCCTGCACTTCCCTGCTGGAAGGAGCTCAAACAGCTGGTTCCTGGTAGTGCTGTGAGGCAACAGCAGGGGGCGCCTGCACAGCATCAGTTGAAAACAGAACACCACGCTGTGGGCCTTTGCTGTCCGCTAGAGAGCAGGTACCGCAAGATAGCTTGTTGTAGTTCTATGAGCGCAAGTAAGTAAGTAAGTCAGGCATAAAATACACATTTAAAAGGAGAATAAAAAAGAGACGGAAATAATAAAAGAAAGGGGCCATAAAGTAAAATAAGAAATTAAAAAGGTAGTGTCACAGGTTTAAAAAGGCCATCCTGAAGAGGTGGGTTTTTAACCTCCCTTCAAAAAGGTCAGTAGCCTACTGCCCGCAGACCTAACCTCCAGTGTACGTAGCAACCGGCCAACAGCAGCAGAATAAATAGCAGCCACCACACACCTGATGTGAGGTCTTGTGTACCTGAAATAAGAGCCATAGACTTCGATGGAGAGGTAACTGCCTCTGGTGCTCTCCAGCCGGCCTGCCTAGCGTTGAATCCTCCGGTTTGGTCTGGTCAGAGAATGTCTAATAAGACGTAGACGGGCTCTGGTCTGGTACAAAGCTGTGTGTCATCATTGCCCTGGGACTTTTCTCAGCCGTCTGACTTGGATGCAGTCAATTGGACTAAGTTAAACGTGGACTTTTCTGGTTCTGTTTGTTTTATTATTTACTTGTTTCTTGTTTGTTTGTCTGTCTTGTATGTCTTGGTGTCACGGGAACACTGGCGATTATGCCGCTCCATCCGGAATCTTTTGTCTTGTGTCATCCATAGACCTAAAAGTGTCATCTTGTTATTTTGTACATTTGTTTGTTCATGTCTACATTTGTTTGTTCACTACGGCGCTCCGTTGGGCACTATCTTATGTCTTGCGTGTGAAGTGCTTTGGGTTGCACTCTGTGCGTGTGAAATGCGCTATGCAAATAAAAACGACTTGACTTGATTTGATTCATTATAATGGCGCTGTGATTGATCATCTGTCCTCCATGAGTCTGCTGGTTTCCTGGTATTGAGGGCAAGGTGTGTTGCCAGTAGCACGTGCAGCATGCTACCTCGTGCATGACATCCTGATTGTATGCCAACTCAGAAGCTACCATGTGGTGAACCTCCTGACTGTATGCCAACTCATCGTCGGCACTGATCAGATGTGGTCTGTGGTGTTTTGTGCAAATGTGATGATGGGTTGGCAGGAGTTTTGTTAAAGTAGACACTGGCACGACAGCAACAGTCTAAGGAACGACATGGGGATAATGACAACAGCAGCCTGCCAGAAGATAACTGTGCAACAATGGAGGCCTCAGTTTGATTTGACGTGTTTTGGATCGCTGATGATGAGCTGTAAATGTATACAGGCTGGTCATATCTTATCTGTACAATAACATCTCACACCGTACTGTATAAGTCTTCCTGAAGTTTTATTGCAGTGATATGTTTGATATGCACACCAAACCTGTAGGCTACCATGTATCATGTGTAAAACATGTCACGTTATAAATTACACAAACAGATATTGAATTAGTTCCAAGAGAAATGTGTGAATCCATCCGTTTCTGAAAATAACACACACACACTAATAATGACAGTACAATGGTTAGATGTGAAAGCGTAGTGAATAAAATCAGCTGTTCTGATACCATGATGGAGCGAGTGACAGGGAAGCGCTGGTGTTCTGTGAGATGGGGTGTGAACAGAGGGATGGAGAATGGAGCATAAACACTGAGACATTATTTATGTATTTATTCTGTGCATGCTCTTCAGAACGGTGATTCAACTGGATCAGAATTCAGTCCAACCCACACAATAATGGATGACTGCATTTAATTAAGGGTGGTGTTTCCTGGTAAGGCCCAGCCCAAAACACGACAAAGGCCGATGTAAATAGTTTGGAGCCTGATTTTGAATACTGAAATTGAAGGGGCATTTCTGATGTCAGGTGGCAGTTGGTTCCACAGCTGAGGGCCAGCAACAGAAAAGGCTCCGTCACCTTTTTGCTTAAGCCGGCACCGTGGGACATGGAGGAGGCCTTGGCTGGAGGATCTGAGGGACCTGGGGGCTACATGGGGATGAATGATGCCAGCTATGAAGCTGGGGGGCAGGACATGAAGCGCTTTATTTGAAACCATCAGCAGTATGTTAAATTGTATCCTAGACTGGACTGGAAGCTAGTGCAAGGAGGCTAGGACAGGTGTAATGTGTTTACCCTTTTTTGTGTTTGTGAGCAGCCTAGCTGCTGCATTTTGGAAAGAGAGTAACAGTAGTCCAGACGGAAGGTTGAAGGCATGGGTGAAGTGCTCTATAGAGAGTAACAGTAGTCCAGACGGAAGGTTGAAGGCATGGGTGAAGTGCTCTATAGAGAGTAACAGTAGTTCAGACGGAAGGTTGAAGGCATGGGTGAAGTGCTCTATAGAGAGTAACAGTAGTTCAGACGGGTGAAGTGCTCTTTAGAGCTGTGCTTCAACCTGATCATTCAGTCCATCCCACATAATGCCATGCATTTAATTAAGGGTGGTGCTTCCTGGTAAGGCCCAGCCCGTCAGGGACACTGAAATTCCAACATCTCATTTATATTCAAGGAACTCTGACAAGTAATCACGTGGAAAAGTATTATAGCTTCATTCTTGCTGCATGACTTGATACACAGCTGAAGAAGTGCAATTCATTATTATTTTGTTTCTGTTTCTGTATCAGCTCTATCAAAAATGAGATACTGTGAAATAAACTCTTTCATTTTGGCAAGATGAGTGACTATGGCATTCTCCTTTCTACTGAACAAGGAATTTCTTGAAAGCTCTTGACTGGTTTAAATCTGACCTTAAAGGGCATTCTTGTAGCATGTATTGTTTTGACAGAGACAGGTGAGTCATTCCGTGTCAAACCAGATAAGGTTGTTGCTGCACCGTCTCAGATTTTGTTCAAACTTTGTCTATATCATCAATGGGACCTACAAGCAAGGCCTGTGAAATATGTCTGTGCAAATCATCTGTCTTCATATATTTTTCAGACCTTAAAATTCTTTCATTTTTACAGCTTGAAAAACACATTCCATGTTTGGGCATTAATATCTTGACAAACATATTCCCTAGCCTCCCCAAATTTTCTAGGGTGGAAGATCAACTCATAATAAGCATGTGTAAACAATTTAAAGTCTGTATGAAATGTCTCCTGACTTTCGAAAGAGATTTGGGGAAAAAGTCCCATTCACAGAATAAATGCATGTAGTTACAGGTGTTTTGGGAAAACCAGAATAAACATTTACGGAAGTTCAGGCAGTGTTCACCCAGCCTATGAAAACAATGAAATAAAATATATTCAATTATATTTTATTTATATTAAAAGATTTTTTTTTACATGTTTTAGTTATGGCACCTAAACATTGTGTAGACAAACTTTGAAGAAAATCGGAATCGGTGCAGCAACCATTTTCCTGGTTTTTGTCTGATTTCACACGGAATGACTCAGGTATCAAAGTCTCATGACCTCACCACAGGTGTGCCTCAGGGATCAGAATTAGGGCCCCTGCTTTTATCTATTTACACCACTTCCTAGTGAGACCATTCATTACCATGGATTTGACATAATTGCTATGTGGACGACAATCAACATTACCTATTTTACCCACCTGAGGACTGTAGCGTTTCCCATCAGATTTCTGCATGCCCTAAGGATATCTCAGTCTGGATGAAGGATCGGCACCTTCAGCTCAATCTTTAAAAAACTGAGTTTTAGGGGTTCGCAGCTAAAACAGCTATTCCCCAACAGATTAACGTCCCTCTTGATTCATCTTCACTGACCCCAGCCAGATCAGCCCGGAACTTTGGCATCATAGTCGATGATTGACCTAACCCCCTGGGGATTTGAAAAACTGTTCCAATCACACATCTCAATCTTTGCAAGTTTTTGTCCTAGAAACATAAGTGACACCAAACCTTTAATCAACTAGTTTCTAAATATATATGGTTTAAAAGAGAATGTACCAATGGCTCTTTGTAAAATCAATAAAAGAAAATCCTAGGATTTCAGTCCTCTCACCTGCAGCAGGCCCATTCAACTTAATTTGCATTTGAAAGAGACACTCACTAAGTGACCCATTTAGTCTGACTTTTTCCCAATTTGTAGTAAAACTGCATAACATTTTTAAATGTTCTTTTTACTTATATGGAGCTAACACCATTGTTTTCAAGGTTCAAACTTCAAAAGTCTTAGCTCGATATATTTATAGTGTCTTTTTTACCTTTGACCTTTAACCTTTGAAAATCGTTTTTTAAATTGTTGTTTATACACTGAATTATAATAAAAAAGTAATTTCATTACATCCACTTTACTCTCATATAATTATTGTGGAGGACCTCTAGAATATAACAATATGTGCCACTTTTGCATAGATGTTTTTAGTTAGATGAAAAACGTAAAAATCTCAAGGTACTGTATAGCTGACTGCCTCTAAGTGCCTGAAAAGGCCCCGGACCTCCAAGTGTTAACTTATCTGAGCATGTAGTCTCAATTGCAAAATATTTGGCTTATATTTGAAACATTAGGAAGTTCAGACCTTATCTGACACAAGATTCCACACAACTTCTTGTACAGGCCATGGTGAAGTAAGTACAGTTTATTTTTAGAGCAGGTTTAAACACAGCTTGCACTGAACAAAGTACACAGCACATTAGCCACAGAATAATAAAATAAAATAAATACACTTACAGATCAGTGATTTAAACTAAAACAACATCAAGAGACAAATACTTAATTACAGACATAACAGGGTAAGACAATTAAAACACAGTGAAGGCCAATGTCAGTAGGTGTGTTTTGAACCTGGTTTTGAATACTGTCATTGAAGGGGCATTTCTGAGGATCTGAGAGATCTGGGGGCTACAGTACATGGGGATGAATGATGCCAGGCTGCCAGCTATGAAGCTGGGGGGCAGGACATGAAGAGCTTTATTTGAAACCATCAGCAGTAGGTTAAATTGTATCCCAGACTGGACTGGAAGCTAGTGCAAGGAGGCTAGGACAGCTGTGATGTGTTTACACTTTTTTGTGTGTTTGTGAGCAGCCTAGCCGTTGCATTTTGGACTATTTGAAGCTGTGCTACCAGTGTCAGAAGGAGACCAAAGTAAGTTACAATAGTCTAGACAGGAGATTGAGGGCGTGGGTGCAGTGCTCTTTAGAGAGTTACTGTACAGTAGTCTAGACGGGAGGTTGAAGGCATGGGTGCAGTGCTCTTAAGAGCTGTGATGCAGTCTGAATTCAGTCCATCCCACATAATGACATGCATTTTATTAAGGGTGGTGTTTCCTGGTAAGGCCCAGCCTGTCAGGGACACTGAAATTCCAACATCTCATTTATATTCAAGGAGCTCTGATTATTAATCACGTGGAAAAGTATTATAGCTTCATTCTCGCCCCATGACTTGATACACAGCTGAAGAAGTGCAAGTAATTATTATTTTGTGCTCACTAACTTATTTTCAAGAAATACGATATGAAGTAAGATATTATATGAAGTATCATGCCGTAGTTTCTGTATCGGCTCCATCAAAAATGAGAAACTGTGGATTTCATTTTCATTTTGACAAGATGAGTCACCATGCATTCTCCTTACTTTGAACTAGGAATTTCTAGAAAAGCTTTTGACTGGTTTTAATCTTACCTTAAAGGGCATTCTTTTAGCATGTCTTGGCAGAGACAGGTATCAAAGTCTCATGACGTCACCACAGGTGTAGCCTGGAAAATCCAGACCCTGGTAATCTTTCAGATTAAGGGTCCGGCCAAGAATAATGCATTAGAAATCTCACTGCACGCAATTGGATAACACTACTGTACGACCAATTTTTACTTTGACTGATTACGGACATCGACACAACTGGATAACACTACAATCAATGTTTACTGACTTTGAATGTTGCATCAGTTTAGCTCGTCTCTGGCCCGTCTATATCAGATAAACCGATGCGATTGGTTTCCTCCGATGCCTGGGGTAGAAGTATGTGCATCATTGCTCAATTCAAATTGTGCTCTCGCAAGAACTCTGGATTTCCAGGGTACCACAGGAGGTGTGCCTCAGGGATCAGTATTAGGGCCCCTGCTTTTCTCTATTTACACCACTTCCTAATAAGACCATTCACTCCCATGGATTTGCTATGCGGACGACACTCAATTTTACCTATTTTTCCCACCTTAGGACTCTAGCGTTTCCCATCAGATTTCTGCATGCCTGAAGGGTATTTCAGCCTGGATGAAGGATCGGCACCTTCAGCTCAATCTCTCAAAAACTGAGTTCTTGGTGTTCACAGCTAGAACAGCTATTTCCCAACAGGTTAACATCCCTCTTGATTCATCTTCACTGACCCCAGCCAGATCTGCCCAGAATTTTGCCATCATAATTGATGATTGACTTAACTTATCTGAATATTTATCCTTTGCAACATTAGGAAGTTCAGACCTTATCTGGCACAAGATTCCACACAACTTCTTGTACAGGCCATGGTTATCTCCAAGATGGACTATTGTAATTCACTGTTAGCTGACCTATCCTACCTGCTTGTGTTGTAAGACCATTACAATCCTCCTACATGTGCTGATTGAAGGCTTACTCATTGTTGGCACTAATCAAATGTGGCCTCTGGTGTTTTCTGCTAACATGATGATGAGTTGACAGGAGTTTTGTTAAAGTAGACACTGGCACGACGGCAACAGTCTCGGGGACCACATGGGCCTGGGCTAGTGGCAGTTGTCCAGGTTGCCATACATGCTGGATTTTCCGGGATGGTTCTTCAATTCGGGAATGTAATTAATAATATTTTCAGGGACACAACTTGTCCCGGTTGTGGCAAAAGACTTGTGTCACCAACCTCTCCAGACTGTCCGATGACCTCCGACGACCGACAATTGTGTTGGTGTGTCACGCCTGTATGGGCGCTGAGACTGGACTGACTAATGGACCAAGAGAGACCCGGAGACTGGAGACACACGTCACCTCACCAAGTCCATGAATTATAATGGTGCTGTGATTGATCATCTGTCCTCCATGAGTCTGCTGGTTTCCTTTGGTATTGAGGGCAAGGTGTGTTGCCAGTAGCACGTGCAGCATGCTACCACGTGCATGACACCCTGATTGTGTGCCAACTCATCAAGCTGCCACGTGCATGCCATCCTGATTGTATGCCAACTCATCAAGATACCACGTGCATGATACCCTGATTGTATGCCAATTCATTATGCTACCATGTGGTGAACCTCCTGATTGTATGCCAACTCATCGTTGGCACTGATCAGATGTGGCCTCTGGTGTTTTGTGCAAACGTGATGATGGGTTGGCAGGAGTTTGGTTATGGTAGACGCTGGCACCACGGCACCAGTCTTGTGAACGACATGAGAACAACAGCCTGGGCCAGTAAGGACCTCCGTTGTCCAGCTCAAGCCCTGAGCATACGCCTCAGGGACGCCATTGGGACGTTACACTCACATGCCTTCATCCTGCTCTCTCCCTGAAGGTCTAATGTTTCAGTGCATGACCAACAACAGCCTGCCAGAAGATAAGTGTAGAACAATGTAGGCCTCAGTTTGATTTGATGTGTTTTGGATTGCTGGTTGTGAGCTGTAAATGAAAATAGTGATCATGTTTGATATGCACACCAAACCTAGAGCCAGTATGCATGTATCATGTGTAAAACATGTCACGTTATAAATTACACAAACAGATATTGGATTAATCCCAAGAGAAATGTGGGAATCCATCCGTTTCTGAAAATAACACACACACACACACTAATAATGACAAAACAATGGTTAGATGTGATAGCGTTGTCAATAAAATCAGCTGTTCTTCTGTGTTCTGTGTTTTTCTGTGTTAAGTCTTGTCTGTGGTGTATGTGTCCTGTTGTTCATGGTGAACCACGCTGAAGACAATTTTCTGAGAGAGGTATGGAGAATGGAGCTGAAACACTGCTACATTATTTATGTATCTATTCTGTTCCCTGAATTCAGTGCAACCCATATAATGACGATGAGAATGCCACATTTATTCAAGGGTGATGTTTCCAGTGAAGGCCCAGCCCGTCAGCAACATTGACATTCCAACAACTCATTGATATTCAAGGAACTCTGATCATTAATCACGTGGAAAAGTCTGATAGCCTGTCTGATTTAAATAGGCCGCTACCACCACACGCATCACACACTGTGCCAACATTTGGCCAATAAGTTGCTTTACTGCAAACTGTGTTTCAGTCTTCCTCGAGAACGTTTCAATGTCAAAATGCACCAACACCATGTTACATCTAATGATGATGATTTTTGTGGGTTGAGGCGATGTGAGATCTCAGTGATGGCCTCTCTTTGGCAACAGAGATGGTAGTTACGATGGTGCAGCAACAGTAGAGAGATGGAGATGATAGTTACCATGGTGCTACAACAGAAGAGATGGAGAGATGGTGGTTACTAGGGGTGTAAAGATTAACCGATACGTATCGGTAATCATTCGGAACGTTCAAAATTCGAGTGCATCGGTAGGCAAACCCCTGGATCGGTTTAAATGTACTATGCATCGATTGATAAATCGATTTTAAAATGACGAATAGGAAAACTAACGTTACAAATGATGTTATTTTCAAAATCATGAGACCGACCCTGATTTGTTAACATACCAGAGCGTCTAGCCTTCTCCAATGAGGGTAGTAGCGTCACGCCACGTTAGTGAAACGCAGACAACGCTGACGTTAACGTGTGTTGCAGTATCCTGAACGAAGTCATATTCAGTGGTAAGCACAAGCCTTAAACCTAGATTATAGGCTACAACAAAAGACCCCTGGCCAGCCTCCTGCATTCCCCTTTCTGCGGCTGTCTCCCCAATGCTTCAGTGCCTTATAGTGCGTTCGTTTATTCTCTCCGAGCTGCCTCGGATCTCGGGTGTGATGTCACGTCTGCACTTTAACCGTTTTTTTATCTTTCGCGCGTTCGAACATAGACGTCATGTTTTGCGGAAGCACTGGCCAAGTTCCAGGCGTGTTTAGCTTCTGTTAGCAACGCTAGCTACATTTACCAACACCAGTTAAACAAGTCTTCATTCAATATTGCACTCACAACAAGTCAAGTCAAGTCAAGTCAAGTTTATTTATATAGCGCATTTCATACACAGAGGTCATTCAATGTGCTTCACATAAACAAAAACCAAACAGTAATAGCAGATAAAAGCGATAGATAAAGATAAAGGCCGATTTCCATTCCCATAGGCAGCGATGCAGACGCAGTAAGGCATTGTAGTGATTGAAATCGTCATTTAAACCACCAAAGCGGTCCAAACACAATGAAAATTGTTAATATGAATCTGGGCGCAGCCATCTTGGAATCTGTCTCGGAAAATTCCCTCGGTCTCCTCTGAGTTCGACGAGCAGACGTGGTCGCCTTCCGAGGTAAGGGGGCGTGTTCGTGCGTGTCACCAGGCAACGTCCTCGGATCTCGTCCTCGGATGGTTAATCGACGCACTATTAGGCCTACTGTATGTTCGGTGCACGTCTGAAAGTTGACTGAGGAGAGAGGGTATTGCTTCTGTCATTGTTGATGTGTTGAACGCGCTTCTCACAACGTGTGTTAGTAGCCTCCTTATTTTTGAAAGGTAATCCAGACAGACACTCTTTTCCCAAGAGCTAGGCTACAGCTACATCAAAATATTGTGATTTGTTCAGCAGCTATGTAGGCTATAGGGTGATATGAAATTGAATGTATCTCTAAATGGCTGAGTGATTTCGTTTAGAGAATCTTGAATCTCCCCTTGGGGATCAATAAAGTATCTATCTATCTATTTGGCCAAAATGTTTGTTGTCTTTCAATCCAGTCAATCAAGTCTTTTGGAAAAATATAACTAATGACATGCAATTGTAACTTTTCTTATGCCATTTAAAGTAGCTAGCAAAAAAAAAAATCTGCAGTTTGGAAAATAAAATGAGATTAAGAACTATGTTGCATTTTGGGGCCTATTACTGCATCGTATCGAATCGTATCGAATCGCACTGAATCGTGCTGTATTAAACCGCATTGTCTTTGAATCGTATCGTAGCTTTATGAATCGGTACGAATCGAATTGTCTTAAAATGGATAGATTCACACCCCTAGTGGTTACCATGGTGCTACAACAGAAGAGATGGTAGTTACCATGGTGCAGCAACAGTGAAGAGATGGAGAGATGGTTGTTACCCAAGCGACCCAACCCAACCCAAGAGCATGTTGTCATTACTACAGGATACCAGTATCGCAACACATGCTGAGATCATTGTTGACATGACCAGGTAGATCCCCAAGGGGAAATTCAAGGTCCCAGCAGCTTAAGACACCACACACAACATACAGTACACTACAATGTAAACAGGATGATAAAAAGCAAATCAACATGACTAAAAAGAACAGTGGTATAATAAATACTAAAGATAAAGATGCGCATGAATGAATGTGTCAAGGTGGTATAGTGCAAAGGACAGGTGTAAGACTTTCCATACCTGAGGACAGGTGTAACGCTCCATACCCGAGGACAGCTGTAAGAGCACTTCGCTGGCCCTGCAGCAGGTTCCATGACCGGGCGAGTTAAGGACCGCGGAGACCATCACCTGAAATAACTGGGCTGTTGTGGTGACTTCATTCCAGCTGGGACAAACAGAATTGATTAAATACATTTCACCACCAAAGACCTGGGCCTCTTAGGGTCGTTTCTGAACAATATACTACTGGATATCTCTGTGCATTGACTGGTTGGTTTAGACCCTTGTCCGTCAAATATGTCTGCCAATGGGAAAGCATCCGCCCTCTGCGATACGTTTGTGTCAAAATGATTCAATCAAAAGAAAAAATACTTCCATTTTGTTTTTCACCTCCAAAAATAAAACATTTTCAATCGAAGAAAAAAAGGGTTCAAATGCAATTCTTTGGGTCTCAAATAATTTTGCCATTCAAAAACTTTTTTCAATGACTGAAATAGTTTTTTTTAGTTCTATTGAAGTTGGGTTTTGATTGATTTGTTTTTTTCTTTGAAGCAACATCTTTTTCTATTGAATAATAAAGACACAAATGTCCTACCCATATTATGGCCCAAACACAAAAAACATTACTTCAATCAAAAAAGCTGCTTTAAACAAAAAAACTTTCACTTCTATCACAAAAAAACATTTTCAATCGAAGGCATTTTTTTGAGTCTCAATTTTTTTTTGCATTCAAATACTTTTTTTCTTTGACAGAAGTGAATGATTTTTTGATTGAAGATATATTTTTTGATTGAAGCACAATTTGTTATGATTGAATAACAAAGACATCTGTTTGCATTGTTTTTTATTAAAATTAACATACTGTAGATGGCTATTCATATCAGTATGCTATAGGATTGTGGATCTGTGATAACTAATTTGGGCATTTATGAAAAATGCACAAATAACAATGTCCACAGACAAGGTAGAGTATGTTGCATGATTTTATGAAAGTATGATGTATTGTGACATCGATGCAAGTCAAATTTGTAGTTTCTTATGTCTCATATCATTGAACTACTGATACGCTACCAGATCTGGTAAAGTTACATAGTGCGGTTATAGCAGATAGAGGGCCGCGAAGTGAATGCAGAAGTGCCGTTCACCCTGTTACGAGTTGATGAACCGCTGGAATGATTTTGGAAACATTATTTTAAGGTATACGAAAAACTCTTTAGTGTTGCTTTAAGTTAAATATACTGTATTTATACCTTCATCAGACGCATATCGTTCACCTCCACTCCCATGACCTGGGTTAGATATTCAATATAGATATCATGGGTTAGATATTCAATATAGATATCATGGCTTAGATATTCAATATAGATATCATGGGTTTTGTATAGGTTGTGAGAACCACTTAGCTTCAGAATTATAGACTTAATGTATTTTCAATTACTTTAATGCCAAAAGCCCCAGACCAAAAGCTCTCAAAGAGAAAAATCAGTTACTGTATGTCAGGAATATCCAAGTGTTTCATCAACTGACTCCTTACATCTATTGGTCATTTTAATTCAGAAACAATTGGGAAAGAGTAACACTTTAAGTAAGACTGAAGGATGATAGCATATCAGCTTTTCAATTCTGGATTGCCTATTTATGAAGTCATTATCAAATGCAATAATGGACTTGCATCTACACCTGCATCTACATTTGAATTAATGGCAGTTGGGCACATCAAGCAATAGCCTTGTCATGAGATCACCCCCCGTATGTTATATGTCAAGTATGCATCTTGCATTAATAATGAAACTTCCTTAAGTGAAAATGAAAACATTGCCTTGCCCACAAATGAATGAGTTTCATGCTCCTCTCGTTCCACTGAAGTTCCTTTAGGTGAGGGTAAGGAAGTGATCTGACATTGTGTGGGCTTGAATTCTTAAAAAAAGAAATAGCCTGAAAAAGTTCTCAGGAATGAAACACTGCTTAAATGAATATTTGCAAGGTGTAAATAGTGTACACACACAAACAGTAACGACTACATAGTAAACATTTGATTAAAATTAAAAAAAAACAAAGGCAGACAGAATTGGCAAATTGACAAACCACTGACCAGGACCAGTTTCAAGAGTAGGAAGCTTCTTGTGTCTACCCTGGAACAGCCAGATCATAAATCTTCAGAGGGGAATTATAACACCTACTTCCTTTTAGGAATGAGCCACCACAGTATGACTAAGCTAAAGGTTCACTTAGCAACCAAAAAGGTAAATGAAACACGAAAGTATACTAAGCTACGTCACTCCACCCAATATATCACACATGCCTGTCCTTAGGATTCCCTTGCCCTCACACACACACATATACACACACACACACACACACACACACACACACACTTACATGCTCCCTCTACTAGCACGACCCCAGGCAGTTGGGTTGGCCCCTTGAGCTGTGGATCTGCTCAAGGTTTCTTCCTGAACAAGGGAGTTTTTCCTTGCCCCTGTTGCTCCTGGGTGTCCCTTGGTGCTCCCCAACCCCTCTTTTGTATAGTATCTATTTTATTTATTTTATTTTTTAATGTATTTCTGTAAATTGAATGGACACTTGAGCACAATGAATTTCATTACTTATAAATTATTTTTATGAGTACATTAATAAACTTGAAGCCAAGCTGACACATGTAAACAAATCACCACACAAACAGCTAAAAGAAGAAGAACAGCTCAAGTAGCTCAAGTCAAGCAAAGCTCTCTCTGTGCAGTCAGTCCCCATTGGATATCTCGTCTTACACTGCCAACATTGGGCCCAAGGGAACCTGCCCAACTGGTCCCAGGACAGGGGCTTACCCTCACCTAAAGGAACTTCAGTGGAACGAGAGGAGCATGAAACTCATTCATTTGTGGGCACGGCAATGTTTTCATTTTCACTTCAGGAAGTTTCATTATTAATGCAAGATGCATACTTGACATATAACATACGGGGGGTGATCTCATGACAAGGCTATTGCCTGATGTGCCCAACTAACCCATGATATCTATATTGAATATCTAACCCATGATATCTATATTGAATATCTAACCCATGATATCTACATTGAATATCTAACCCATGATATCTACATTGAATATCTAACCCAGGTCATGGGAGTGGAGATGAACAATATGCGTCTGATGAAGGTATAAATACAGTATATTTAACTTAAAGCAACACTAAAGAGTTTTTCGTATACCTTAAAATAATGTTTCCAAAATCATTCCAGCGGTTCATCAACTCGTAACAGGGTGAACGGCACTTCTGCATTCACTTTGCGGCCCTCTATCTGCTATAACCGCACTATGTAACTTTACCAGATCTGTAGTTCAATGATATGAGACGTAAGAAACTACAAATTTGACTTGCATCAATGTCACAATACATCATACATTCATAAAATCATGCAACACACTCTACCTTGTCTGTGGACATTGTTATTTGTGCATTTTTCATAAATGCCCAAATTAGTTATCACAGATCCACAATCCTATAGCATACTGATATGAATAGCCATCTACTGTATGTTAATTTTAATAAAAACAATGCAAACAGATTAAAACTGTAGTCTGGGGTAAATTATTATTCTTTTACATATTTATGGAGGTAGATTTGTGTCTTTATTATTCAATCATAAAAAATTGTGCTTCAATCAAAAAATATATCTTCAATCAAAAAATAATTCACTTCTGTCAAAGAAAACACATTCAATCAAAGAAAAAAAGTATTTGAATGCAAAAAAAAAATTGAGACTCAAAAAAATGCCTTTGATTAACAATGTTTTTTGTGATAGAAGTGAAAAGTTTTTTTGTTTAAAGCAGCTTTTTTGATTGAAGTAATGTTTTTTGTGTTTGGGCCATAATATGGGTAGGACATTTGTGTCTTTATTATGGCTATGGCTATGGCTATGGTTATTTAGCAGACGCCTTTGTCCAAAGCGACATACAAATAAATAACAATACAATTAAATTAACAGTGAACAATTACAAACTAGGGAGAATAGTAATATTATCAGTAGAACAATAATTTTAAGCACTAACCTAATGAGAAATAAAACAGTGAAATGAGAATAGCAATCAAATAAGTCACTCAGTTAATTATATATGATAATAATAACTAAAGCATGGTATGGCTAAATTTAAGGACAATAGCAAAATAAATTTCAAATTCTATCAATAGACAAATTATAGCAAAACAATACTATTATACAAACCATAACACATCACAAACTCAAAAGACTAAGTGCATATTAAATAAATATGCCTTAAGACCCCTCTTAAAAGATCCAAAGCTGTTGCTGGAACGGAGAGCACTGGGCAACTCATTCCACCAACATGGAACCACTGAAGAATAGGATCTACAATTTGACCTAGCATGTTTAATTATTATTATTATAATATTAGTAATATTATTATTCAAAAGAAAAGAAAAAAACAAATCAATCAAAACCCAACTTCAATAGAACTAAAAAAACTATTTCAGTCATTGAAAAAAGTTTTTGAATGCCAAAACTATTTGAGAGCCAAAGAATTGCATTTGAACCCTTTTTTTCTTTGATTGAAAATGTTTTATTTTTGGAGGTGAAAAAAAAAAAATTGAAGTGTTTTTTCTGATGCTTTCCCATTGGCAGACATATTTGACCAGTCAATGCACAGAGATATCCAGTAGTATATTGTTCAGAAACGACCCTAAGAGGCCCAGGTCTTTGGTGGTGAAATGTATTTAATCAATTCTGTTTGTCCCAGCTGGAATGAAGTCACCACAACAGCCCAATTATTTCAGGTGATGGTCTCCGCGGTCCTTAACTCGCCCGGTCATGGAACCTGCTGCAGGGCCAGCGAAGTGCTCTTACAGCTGTCCTCGGGTATGGAGCGCTACACCTGTCCTCAGGTATGGAAAGTCTTACACCTGTCCTCCGGTATGCAGAGTATGTGAGAAGCGAAAGCTCCATTCACTGCATTCACAAGCATGGTGTGTATAGCCGCAGTGCACCTGTTGTGATATAATACAAACTCAAACCTAGAACTTTCCCCTTCGGCATAGCTGGAAAAGGCCCACAGCTATAGACACCCCACAATTCATTTTTGATATTTGAGCTAAATTGCGTTAAATTTCATAACACCCCTCCATTCCCTGCTGCTAGAGCATTGTGCTGCTTGACAAGGAGAACTTGGCCGAGTCATACGCTCACTTCTTACAGAGTTGGACCATTTTAAAGCCACAAGTTGTATTTTGCTGCTGTCCAAACCAAGTTTCTAGAGTATAATGAGTGCAGATCCAGGTCATGCTTTGACACATTCAAACGGCTATAGACCTCTGAAGTTTGCCTACAAATAGGATCCAAAGCTGCCATCTTTGCCCATATAAGGAGTTCCGGGTGTTAATTGAAGCTAACTGCCTATGGCAAGTTGCATTGTAAGTTAGCTCTGGGGTAGCAAAGATCAAAGTGTGCCGTCTTCACCTACCTAAGATCACAGTATCCATTTGAAGGCAGAGGACAAAACTTTGTGGCGCACAACGTCTGCATTTCCAATTTGTTCATCCCCGTGAGAGTTTAACAGGTGCGAAAATTCAAAATCCCCATGTTATTTTCCCATAGAAAAAATCTCAAGATACCGGATCTCCTTATTTGGGCAAAGATGGTGGCATTTTTGTAGGCGAACTTCAGAGGTCTATTAGCATAACACTGCACAGGACTCCTGGCCTGGATCCCAGAAATGTAAACTCACTTGGAGATTGGAATCATTTCTGTTATATAACTGCTCTGGAATTACAGGTGTTTTTTGGCTTGGTCTTCAGTAAGTCTTGGGGTAAAATGTAATCCTATATTTTCAGTGACATTTGAGTTGAACAGCCTCTGGGTTTACACACCAGTACAGACGTCACCGAATACTGACAACGAATCCTTGAACAGGCTCGGAATCCTAGGACACACCACAACACCGAGACCGAGATTTAAGAAAAAGTACAAACCTTTATGAAATACAATTTATACGCATTCCACCCCACAGGTGTCAAGGTTACAAGGGCTAATTTGCCAGCATTGGTCATCCAGCACAGTACCTTATGTAGCCCACTATATTACAATCCAGAAATCAGAAGCTGATATGACTTCATATTTCAGTGTTACTTAAAGTGTTGCTCTTTCCCAATTGTTTCTGAAGCATATTACCAACAGATGTACCAGGAGTTGATGAAACACTTGGATATTGCAGCTTAACTGAGCTTTTTCTTTGAGCGCTTTTGGGCTGGGGCTTCTGGCATTAAAACAATCAAAAAATACATTCAATTTGATCTAGTCTGATGAGTTGATAGCAATTTTAATGTTACGGTTGACGGTCTTTCAATGCTGTCCCTTGGGCAAAAACTAAATAAAGAACTGCCAGGGAAGAAATATATGTCTGATGAATAAAATGTACAAATCAGAAAATTATGTCAAATAAATTACGGAAATAGTAAAAGATAATCAAACATAATCATTCACATAAATTATGGAAATGAAAGAAAATAATTAAACAAAAATATCTCAAATACATTATGGAAATACTAGAAAGAAATTAAACAAAAATGTCTCAAATGAATCATGGAAATAGTAAAAGCTAATCAAACAAAACATCTCAAATGAATGATGGAAATAGTAGAAGATAATCAAATAAAACATCTCAAATGAATGATGGAAATAGTAGAAGATAATCAAATAAAACATCTCAAATGAATAGTGGAAATAGTAGAAGATAATCAAATAAAACATCTCAAATGAATAGTGGAAATAGTAGAAGATAATCAAATAAAACATCTCAAATGAATAGTGGAAATAGTAGAAGATAATCAAATAAAACATCTCAAATGAATAGTGGAAATAGTAGAAGATAATCAAATAAAACATCTGAAATGCGGTACATCTGGCCAGCGTCCCGTTACTAGGCAACCCTAATAAAAGTAACCTAAAGTGGGGTTAGGTGCCTTGCTCAAGGGCATGTAGGTACGGGAGAGTGCTCAACCCATAGACTGTATATATCATAGACTGTATATATACAGTCTATGGCTCAACCACTTTCAGTCACGCTACCACAGTGGAGCATTCTGATGAAGCCCTTTTATATGTAGGTTTTCCCATCTCAATAAGGAAGTAGCAGGTCATTTCCATAGTGAGAAATGCTTTGCCTGACATTGATTTACACTGCTGCTTAATTGGAGATGCACCTGCTCTTGGTGCTGTTGTCATCCTGGGTTCCAGAAATGATTAATGATATATTGCACTTGCGTAAGACTACTGAACTGTTCTTGTTAGCTTATGTAAACTAAGAAACAACTGGCCAAGTCAATGGTTTTCATAACATCTTGCCAAAGGATTACATTTGAATATTAGGCACAATTACAGAAATGTTAATGAAAGTGTGTTGCCTTTCTAATAAATACATACAATAAAATAAAATGAACCAGTGGTATTCCAGAAGATGACAGGAGTGCCTTTGGTCTTAATCCTAACTTTACAGTGGTGGGATATTCAGCTTCAGGATTCAGAATCCAATTTTCTATTTGCACACAATCACTCGCACAAAGATATCATGATATTTCATTCCAGATTCAAATGAACACTTTATTGCCTCTAGTTGTAACTGTGCTTAGTTGTCCTAACACCTTCATCGAGGAACCCTATGCACAGTGCACTCACAAAACATCCCCCTGCAGCACACACACATTGCCTTGAGTGTGACAGATCAGTTGTGCGGCATTTGGAGTGTCAGGCAGAATGTCTTTCTATTATAGTTTTTGTCCATTGCTTGAACACTATAGACCCATGCTTAAACTAAAGTAACACAACTTGAACACATGTACCTATACCTTAAACAAAAGTGCTGCTTTGCACTCTAGTTGCAATACTCCTTTATGGAACACACTTGGTCCTGCATACTACTCTCTACGTCATACATAAGACACCTCGTTCAAAAATGAAATCTCAGAGTACCATTTGTTAAACACATGTATCCAAAATACAAAACACATCGGGTAATTGCGACCTCTCAAATACACACTTGAAGGCACGCACTTGCAAAACTGAACACCAATCAGCCAGCTAAAAAAAGCCCTCAGTTTAGCCATTGTAAATGGTGATGTGGTATTTCCCAGTGTTGTGTGATGTTTACGTGTGTGTAGAGTTTTGGCACAATGACTGAAGTTTTGCTAAATGTATTCAAGCAAATGTGTTTTACATAAAGTACACTAGTGTGTTCCTCCTGATCTGAAAGTGTATGCATATGATGCAAGTGTGTTTCATTTTGTCACCAGAGTTACATTTTGACAAAGGATTGTTGGGTTTTGATAGCAGAGTTTAGGTACTGATAGTAGAGTTTCGATTTGACATACAGTAGATGTGAAAGGTATATTTCCTGGTGTTGTGTTATGTTTACTTGTGTGTAGAGTTTTGGCACAGTGAGCAAAGTTTTGCAAAATGTGTGGGGCAGCCGTGGCCAACTGGTTCGGGCTTGTAACCGAAGGGTTGCCGGTTCGATCCCCGAGCAGTCCACGGCTGAAGTGCCCTTGAGCAAGGCACCTAACCCCTCACTGCTCCCCGAGCGCCGCTGGTTGGGCAGGCAGCTCACTGCTCTGGGTAAGTGTGTGATTCACCTCACTGTGTGTTCACTGTGTGCTGTGTGTGTTCACTAATTCGGTTAAATTGGGTTAAATGCAGAGAACTGAATTTCCCTCACAGGATCAAAAAAGTATACATTCTATTCTATTCTATTCAAGCAACGGGCAAACACTGTAATCCAGTCGAGATGTCCTTGTAATAATATTATAGCACAATGCAATGCAGTCCAATAATATTTCCATGTACAGCATTTCTGTACATATAAACACAGTGTATGTATATACTATACAGTACATATATATTATATATATATATTTCCACCATAGTGCATTTCTGCAGTATACACTATGCAGTTGCAATGCATTTTTGTAAGTACAATGCTGTAGCCTACAATAATTATGTCCATCTCCAGAATAGTGCATGTGTAGTACTGCAGTATTATGCAGCGCAGTGCAGTTTTCATGCCCAACAAAATACATCTCCATTCTAATTTCCATTTCCAAAACTGTTGTTGAACAGAAACTTATTTAGCTGAACAAACCTTGACTGTGAGTGGCGTGACAAGATGTGAAAAGCGGGATGATTCAGGGTGTGCAAATTAAAGAAGAGGCGTACCAAGAGCACTGGGTGTGCAAATTAAAGAGGGGGCACACTGGGTATGGATTGCATTACAGTTTTTTACGATTGTTTACACACTAAAATATTTTTTTTCACACAAATAGCAAAATTTTACTCCAAGGAGCAAAACACCTCCACAGATTTGCAGAACATTACACACAATGTCTGCTTCACCCTTTTTGCAAAACATTACACACAGTGATTTGTAAAACTCTACACACATTTCCACACCTTAGACACAGATAAGGATTGTGAGGTTACTTCCTTGTCATTACAAAGCCCCGGATTGCCAATGACTACACTAATGAACGAATTGGATAATCACATCCACCAGGTGTGTAAGCACACATGTGCAAAATTGAAAACGCAGCACTCAGGTGTGCTATACAGTCTTGTTGCTTTTGCAGTTGTTGCTCTTCAGAGTCAAAGTGTATGTACTTTATGCAGTAGTTTTTGTTTGTCTACAGATTTTATTTGTTCAATTGATTTCATTGTTGGTTGATTACTGTAACTGATTATGGTTAGAAATACTGTAAGTATTGAAAGTAATACTTCAGTATTCAGTCTACAGCAGTCTTCAGTGTTGTACAGTGCAAGTGCAAGTTTATAGACCTATTTATGTACACTTTCCCTATGTCGAACTAATCATGAAGAATGTTGTGGGTTTGTCACTATTTTTTGGACATCTAAATGATCCCTTACATAACAATGTCTGGGCACAAATCTAGCACATGCTATTTCTTCATTTTTCTTTTTACAAATGCGTTTTGCATTTATCACTGCAGTGTGAAACTGGCTGCAATAGTGTCTGATCATTGAGGACTGTGTTTGTTAAATGACAACTAATAGCATTTTTACAAATATGTGTATATGTTTTGACTGAAGTGTGTATGTTTTGACTGAAGTGTGTTTGTTTTGACTGAAGTGTTTCATTTTGCAAAGAATCTAGGAATTATGCAAACTGAGTGTGGCGTTTGGATACCTGTGCTTAAATTTTGTTAAAAAGAACTCGGTTTGAAAAATTGTGTGTAAGCAATTGAAAAAAACTGTAACACTAAGGAAAGCCAGTTTAACCACCCTAACCCTAACCCTACCCTCTATGAACTCCATAACCCTCTACCCTCTAGATGTGACATAACTAGAAGGGTGTTTTGTGAAACTATTTCATTTGGAGAAAGCCAATAACATTTAAAGTTATAATCTTAAGTGAAGCTGTTTTGTGCAACAGGCCCCATGCAGCCACCACTACTGTGATTTGGGTGTAGAAGCGTGTAGTGTTTAGGTAACAAGCTCCAGCTTTAAGAATGTGCAAACAACAGACTTGTGATGGGCAGGTCAACAGAAATACTCACATTCACAACACTGTTCTTGTGTTTTATGTTTGCATCTAAGACAATCTTTTCTGATCCACGACACAAGCCTCGGTGTGGCCGCTGTAAAACACTGGAGGTCCAACACCTTAGTCAGACTTCTTCCTTAGAACTTTCAGGTCATTAAATGTCTCACGCATACTGTAGGTGACTGCCCTACCCTCGGCCGTCGGAGCTTCAGTGGAAAGAGATTAGCATCAAACTCGTTCATTTGTGGCCGCGGAAAAATGCATACTTGAAATGCATACTTGACAAATAACATAAGGGTGGGCGGTCTCATGACAATACTATTGCTCTACTGCTGCTATGAGTTCAAATGCAGATGCAAGGGAATACTGCCACTCTGATTTCAACTAGATGTACCGTATAGCGGTACACAAAATGACTTCTGCTCTGTCCTCTCCGCACCTGTGAATTTGTCTCCATCTCTTACTCCATCCCCAACTCTTGCAACTTTTGTGTATGCTTTTATGTGCGTGCCTGTGTTTATGTACTGTGTGTGTGTGTGTGTGTGTGTGTGTGTACTGTATGTGTGTGTGTGTGTGTGTGTGTGTGTGTGTGTGTGTGTGTACTGTATGTGTGTGCGTGTACTGTATGTGTGTGTGTGTGTGTGTGTGTGTGCGAGCCACCCTTCACTCAACACCATCATCTACAAGGAGCCTGTGAGAAAAGAAAACTTTGCTAGCAGCAGTCATAATAGTGTGAAACTGACTTAGGTCTCAAGTCACAGTATCTGACATTCAACACATTTTCATTAAGATGATGAGCGACCGTTCACACAGCTTCCATATTGACAAATGATGTAGTCCACTATATTCCATTTGAAATAAGTGACTTCAAAAACATGCAATCCAGAAATCAGAAACTGATATGACATCTTATTTCAGTGTTTCGTTAAATTTTACTCTTTCAAATTACCAATATATTTACACGAAGTCAGTTGATGGAACACTTCGATAATCCTGATATAGCACCTTAACTGATTTTTCTCTTTGAGAGCTTAAGGCTGGGGCTTCTGGAATTAAAGTCATCAAAAATGCATTGAATCTATGATTCTGAAGGTAAGTGGTTCTCATAATTTATGCACAAAGCCTACAATATCTATATTGAATATCTAACTCTGATAACAGTGGCAGGTGAACAATATGGATATTGAATATCTAACTCTGATAATAGTGGCAGGTGAACAATATGGATATTGAATATCTAACCCAGATAACAGTGGCAGGTGAACAATATGGATATTGAATATCTAACTCTGATAATAGTGGCAGGTGAACAATATGGATATTGAATATCTAACTCTGATAATAGTGGCAGGTGAACAATATGGATATTGAATATCTAACCCAGATAACAGTGGCAGGTGAACAATATCTATATTGAATATCTAACTCTGATAACAGTGGCAGGTGAACAATATGGATATTGAATATCTAACTCTGATAATAGTGGCAGGTGAACAATATGGATATTGAATATCTAACCCATATAACAGTGGCAGGTGAACAATATGGATATTGAATATCTAACTCTGATAACAGTGGCAGGTGAACAATATGGATATTGAATATCTAACTCTGATAACAGTGGCAGGTGAACAATATGGATATTGAATATCTAACTCTGATAATAGTGGCAGGTGAACAATATGGATATTGAATATCTAACCCAGATAACAGTGGCAGGTGAACAATATGGATATTGAATATCTAACCCAGATAACAGTGGCAGGTGAACAATATGGATATTGAATATCTAACCCAGATAACAGTGGCAGGTGAACAATATGGATATTGAATATCTAACCCAGATAACAGTGGCAGGTGAACAATATGGATATTGAATATCTAACCCAGATAACAGTGGCAGGTGAACAATATGGATATTGAATATCTAACCCAGATAACAGTGGCAGGTGAACAATATGGATATTGAATATCTAACCCTGATAACAGTGGCAGGTGAACAATATGGATATTGAATATCTAACTCTGATAACAGTGGCAGGTGAACAATATGGATATTGAATATCTAACCCTGATAACAGTGGCAGGTGAACAATATGGATATTGAATATCTAACCCTGATAACAGTGGCAGGTGAACAATATGGATATTGAATATCTAACTCTGATAACAGTGGCAGGTGAACAATATGGATATTGAATATCTAACCCAGATAACAGTGGCAGGTGAACAATATGGATATTGAATATCTAACCCAGATAACAGTGGCAGGTGAACAATATGGATATTGAATATCTAACCCAGATAACAGTGGCAGGTGAACAATATGGATATTGAATATCTAACCCAGATAACAGTGGCAGGTGAACAATATGGATATTGAATATCTAACCCAGATAACAGTGGCAGGTGAACAATATGAATATTGAATATCTAACCCAGATAACAGTGGCAGGTGAACAATATGGATATTGAATATCTAACCCAGATAACAGTGGCAGGTGACTGCTTGTGCATTGCACCTTGAGATTTGAATCATTCATGTTATATAACGACTGGGATTACAGGAAGTTTTTGGTTAGGGTTTAAATCTAGTTGGTATAAAGAGAATTACCAAGCACTTTCTCATGAAATCATCTGACTTAATTTGTCTGCCAGTGCCTTGAGTAAATTGGTCTTGATAAGAGAAGACTCCTTTACAGTTTTTTTCAATCGTTTACACACAATTTTGAAAACAGGGCTCTTTTTTTCTAAACACCTCACACAATTAACCAAACACCACACCCAATTAACAGAACACAACAGGTTACTAGCATAGAATATTTCAGTCAAAACATAAACAAATTGATAAAAACCTTATACTGTTCTCATATCACTAACACATTCTTTCAATGATTCTACACTGTCTCCATCTTATACACACCAACACAATAAATTCAAAACACATCTGTAAAAAAGGTGATTTTAGTAAATAGCATGTGCTAGATTTTCGTCCAGACATTGCACTTGCACTGCACAACACTGATGCTGTAGACTGAATATTTCAAGTATTTCTTTCTATACTTACAGGACTCCTTACCATAATCAGTTACAGTAATCAACCAACAATGAAATCAATGAAAAACATCAAATCTGTAGACAAATAAAAACTATTGCATAAAGTTTTTCAATTTTACACGTTGAAGCATGTGTGCACACCTGGTGGATGTGATTATCCAATTCGTTCATTAGTGTAGTCATTGGCAATCCAGGGCTTTGTAAGACAAGGAAGTAACCTTACAATCTTTATCTGTGTCTAAGGTGTGAAAATGTGTTTTTCGTTTTGACATTCACTGTGTGTAATGTTTAGCAAAAATTGTGAAGCTGAATGTGTGCTTACTGTTGTACTACTCTGCACAGGTGTTTTGCTTTTTGAGTGTTAAGTTTTGTTAACTGTCTGAAAATGTTGATTTTAGTGTGTAAACATTTGAAAAAAACTGTAAATAAGTGTTGATAGAGCACTAGGTAAGTCTCATGCTAAAAAATCTTACTGTAATATAAGATTACAGTTTTTGCCCGTTGCTTGAACACATTTTGCAAAACTTTGCTCACTGTGCCAAAACTCTACACACAAGTAAACATAGCACAACACTAGGAAATATACCTTTCACATCTATGTCAAATTGAAACTCTGCTATCAAAATCTAACAATCCTTTCAAAATATAACTCTGGTGACAAAATGAAACACACTTGCATCATACATATTTCAAGTGTGTATTTGAGTGGTGCAATTGCCCAATGTGTTTTGTATTTTGGATACATGTGTTTTCAGAATGGCACCCTGAGATTTCATTTTTGAACGAAGTATGACATAGAAAGTAGTATGTAGGACTAAGTGTGTTGCATAAAGGAGTAAGTGTGTTGCAGAACTGCAGCTAGAGTGTGTGGTAAATTTTCATGCAGGCCTCATGTGCTGCCAGGCACAGGATTGGCCAGAAGTAAACAAAGGAGGTGTTGTGGGGACACTTAAAACCCCTCTCCCAAAGGGAGCCTCCTCAGAACGTGCGCACCTTCTCCCCAAGGCCTGGGTCGTGGACATCCCGCTGCAGAGGGCATCCATCATTCGTGACTCCTGCTTGGCAACACTTAGGCTCTGCTTGTTCAGAGTTGTGTCTTGGAGGACTCTGCGAATAAATGCCACAAGAGGCTACTTCTCATCTCAGATCATTCTCCGCTGTTTTTTTGTTCAGAGTGCTAAATTAGATTAAAAGTTAAGTTAAAGTCAGTGTTTTTTTCCACGACAAGTGCAAAGCAGCACTTTAGTTTAAGGTATGGGTACATGTGTTTGAGGTATGGTACAAAAGCTTCAAGTTGTGTTACATTAGTCTAAGCATGGGTCTATAGTGTTCAAGCAACGGGCAAAAACTGTAATAACAATTGGTTAGATTTCTATTGATATATTCTTTTGCAATGTAATCCTAAATGTTAAATGGCATTTGATTTGACCTCTGGGTTTACAGCATAGATCTCTCACACACACACACACACACACACACACACACACACACACACACACACACAACATATGGGTGGCGGTCCATGTGCCTGGCTACGGAAAACACAAACAGAACAGAACAGAACAGAACAGAATAGAACAGACCAGAACAGACCAGAACAGACAGAACAAAGACTGGCCATCAGTTCATCCCACTCTTCACATCAATATGGGCAGTGTTTTGGGTTCAGTCTGTATTGCCTCTATAAAACATTCATAGAGACCACACCAGTGTCCGTCCCCACTCTGAATACAGTCCCCAATGGTCAGCACACACACAGGTACAGTAACCAACCTAACCAACCCACAGCACCCACACACACAGAACGGGTCTCAGCTGTTCAACACACAGAACGGGTCTCAGCTGTTCAACGCTGCTCCAGTGGAACTCAACATTCCTGTCAGTTACAACAACCTGCTCATCAGTTCATACATGTAACAAAATGCTTTAAAAAAAAAAAAAAAAAAAAAAGTCCATGTTACAGTTGATGGTTTGCTCATGTGGACTAATGATTAGTGTGTGTGTGTGTGTGTGTGTGTGTGTGTGTGTGTGTGTGTGTGTGTGTGTGTGTGTGTGTGTGTGTGTGTGTGTGCGCGCTACTAGAGCATCGGACTGGTGCTCCTCTGGTACAGTTTGGGGATCTGAAAAGATGAAAAATGTTTTAGATTCTCATGGGCAAGAAAGGCATTCAGGCTCGACTCATGAGAGTTATATGTTTAGAAAGCTTTACATCTCACCTGCCTACGCGTGTTCATGAGAGTTATATGTTTAGAAAGCTTTACATCTCACCTGCCTACGCGTGTTCATGAGAGTTATATGTTTAGAAAGCTTTACATCTCACCTGCCTACACGTGTTCATGAGAGTTATATGTTTAGAAAGCTTTACATCTCACATGGCTATTCTTGTAAAACATGTCTACATGTTTCGGCTGCACTGCCTTTAGAGCATGATAAAAGTCCATTTAGTGTTGTGGAATTCTGACATTATATTTCCGTTGTGTTTCTGTAGGTATTCCATGGAACTGGTGTAGTGCTGGGTGTGTATTCATGCCTTTCAATTGTTGCCAGTACGTTGACAAATATGTAGTGGGAGTGTTTTTCCCCTGTGGGTGTGTCTTGAGTATTAATGTGACTTCACCATTCCAACAGCTCACATGAGCACAGCTCCCTGACTGCTCGCCTCTCTCTCCTCCAGCCCAACAACTCTCTGCCTTCACAGATATGAGTTCTGTCTCTAGCGACTCTGGGCGATCCTCGTCTCTGTCCTTGTTTTCGGTGGCCTCATTTGCCCCCACAGGCTGCAGTCATGGGAAAGATGCGGTGGTGTTCTGTGCCACCTGCTCCATGCCACTATGTGAGGACTGCTTGGCTCATGTGGGACATCGCAGCCACAAGTTCAAGACCATGGAACAAGCATGCAGAGACAAACTAGTGAGTACCCACTTATTTCATTTCAATCTGTTTACTGTTATGTGTCGCCAAACTCAAGTCAACACTAATATGAAGGAAATGACGAATAGTTTGTTGCACAGGCCATACTCATTAACACTGTGGTTTTGCAGGATACGATTGCTGGGCAACTTGAAAAATGTTCTGGCAGGAGCCAGAGTAACTCTGAGCAAAAGATGGAGAAGATAGAAAAAGACCTTGAAGTGAGTGAATCCTCTTATTTGAGTTGGGTTTCTTTAATGAAGACATTCTGTTCTGAAAACCTAAAAAGCAGACTCTGCAGACAGAGACCAAGGAGTGTTGAAAAGCCTCACCATATTGTGTCTCTTAGCTTCATCTCACCATATTGTGTCTCTTAGCTCCATCTCACCATATTGTGTCTCTTAGCTTCATCTGACCATATTGTGTCTCTTGCCTTCATCTCACCATATTGTGTCTCTTAGCTTCATCTCACCATATTGTGTCTCTTACTATCTTTATCTCACCATATTGTGTCTCTTAGCTTCATCTCACCATATTGTGTCTCTTACTATCTTCATCTCACCATATTGTGTCTCTTACTATCTTCATCTCACCATATTGTGTCTCTTAGCTTCATCTCCCCATATTGTGTCTCTTATCTTCATCTCACCATATTGTGTCTCTTATCTTCATCTTTCTCAGAGGGACTTCCAGACGGTGCGAGACAGTTTCACTAAAAAATACAGAGAACTGGACGAGCTGCTGAATGGCAACAAAGAACAGGCCATCACACTGTTGGAGGCCCAGAGGCAAGGCCAGCAGAAGCACCTGTATGTTCTGGCCGAGGAGGGTGACCGCTACAAGACACGGGCCAACCACCTGCAGACGCTCATAGCAGATTTGGGGAAAAGGGTGTCGTCACAAGACAACTCTTCTACATGCATTCTGGTAAGACTCAACAGCCCCAGCAAATATTTACACCCAAAAATATTCCTACTGATGACCAACAAGTCTATCAATAGATGTTAAGATGTCTTTACAGTAATATCATATAGTAAGCTACAAAAGAGCTGGAGATTTGTGTTAGTTATACGTCAATATTATATACAATATTATTTGTGAAACAATGACTAACTTATGAGATTGTTAAATAGGCTATGTTTTACTTACTGTTAATATTTCATCCTTTTTAATCTTGCATCAGGAAATCCAGGCACATCAAATCAGGTTAGTATTTTCTTTTTTCCAGTATACATGAAAATATTACCAACAGTAAAATATTACCAAATATTAAGTCAAGTGGACATCTTTTAAGATGAAACTATTTTAACTTTCTTCATTTTTGTCGATATTTCAGTATTGACCTTATTGATGAATTCTACAAGAAAGTCACCCAAAACAGCAAGTTTGACAAATCAAGGTTGGAGGCCCTGGAGAAATCCATCCAGCGTATCGTTGATCAAACCGGTGAAATCTTCCCTCGACCATGGCAATGTAAGAAGCAACATTAAACTCTGCACACGTGTCATGTATTGTATGATGTCTGTAGTATTGGAGTGTAATGTGTGTATTGTAATACTGATGATGTAATGTTTCTAGTATTGTAGTGTACTTGTATTGTACTACTGATGTAGTTGTGGTAGTAGTACTGGACTGCAGTACTAGACTGACTCTCTGTCTGTTAGTTTATGAGGACCTCACCTTTAAGCGTAATGTGGTTGTGGTACTAGTCTGTAATGAGGACCTCACCTTTAAGCGTACTGTGGTTGTGGTACTAGACTGTAATACTCTCTCTGTCTCTGTCTGTTAGATTATGAAGACATCACCTTTAATCATGATCCTGACAAAGCAGACGGTAGCCTGATGATATCTGATTCCCAAATCAGCGTCAGTCCCCACCGCTCGTCCCCCAAAGTCCCCTACCAGACTAAAGAAACCCCGTTCTACATCCTGGCCAAGCAGTGCTGGAAGACGGGGCGCCACTACTGGGAGGTGGACGTGGGGCACTGCCGCACCTGGGCAGCTGGTGTTGTGGAGCTGGCCAATGGCAGCCGGCCGCCATCACAAGCCACACTAATGCGCCTGGGACGCAACAAGAGGTCGTGGATGCTGGAGTCTGAGGACGGGGAGCTGACCGCTCTGCACAACGACAACCTGAGCATGGTCAAGCAGTCTGAACAGGATATGACACGCCTCGGGGTCTACCTGGACATGACCAAGAACAGCGGCCGACTGACCTTCTACGATGTGGGCAGTGGCGCGGTCCTGCACTCCTTCTGTCTGCGCTTCAAGAAGAGCTTGTTCCCCGCCTTCAGTCTGACCAGAGTGGACGGCCAGGTCCAGAGTCTGCTGCTCTGCAATCTGGGCCTCAGGACGGAGAGTGTGAGCGAGTCAGAGAACTCAGCCAACAGGGCGAGCCTGAGCTCAACACGGCCTGAGAACGAGTATGACTCAGGGTTGGATACAGGGGGCAGCTCTAGGTCAAGCTCTGACATGTCCGATTCAGAATCCTCCGACATATCGGACTCCTCTTCAGATTCTCACAGTCCGAGGAGCGAGGAGTCTTCTGCGGAGTCTTCCTGACCACCTCTCTCCTGACCTCCTCTTAGTAATGGAGTTGTGGAGTCTCTCCTGACCTCCTCTTAGTAATGTGGATGTGGAGTCTCTCCTGACCTCCTCTTAGTAATGTGGATGTGGAGTCTCCTCTGACCTCCTCTTAGTAATGTAGATGTGGAGTCTCTCCTGACCTCCTCTTAGTAATGTGGATGTGGAGTCTCCTCTGACCTCCTCTTAGTAATGTGGATGTGGATCCGTAGACTGAATTGGGTAGGTTGCGTAGGACGCCATGCTCCCAGATTTCATGCAGGCTGGAGTGAAAAGCACATCATGAATATTGTAGAACACAATATAATCAATTTCTGATGAATATTGCTGATCAATTTCTGACTTTTCACTTTGCAAAGCACTTATTTCTTGCACAAGTTAAGCTTGTTTTGACTAAAAGCAAATTCTCTATGTTCAACAATGGTGAATGGCCATTTATATTCATCTGCATTTCTTATTTCATGTGGGTCTATGTTTTAACTATGTAAAATATAGGCTATTCAAATGTTTCTTGCACTATTGTAGAATGCACTTCGGTGTCCTTGGACCCTACAGCCTTAACTGGACATCTACTGACAGGAGCAAGATTTTGTAAAACATGTTGTTAAACATATTGTTAATTAAATATATTGTTATTTATTTATTTAACATGTAATTGAAATAAAATATCTATCTATCTATTAATGCAAGGAACGTCTGTCTGTGTGTCACTCTGTCTGTCTGTTCCACGCATAACTCTCGAACCACTCATCCGACTGCTCTCAAATTTGATGGGTGTCTAATGGCGCGTGTGTGCAGTGCCAAATGTCATGTTATACTAACAAAAAATGCCACATCTACGGGCTCTGCACTAGTATTTTTTTTTTATTTTTTTTAAACATGGACGTTTATATCATGCGCCACCATCTGCCGCCCCCTCACACAGCCCATTCATCTATGTGACATTATCTGACTCAGAATCAGCTTTATTGGCCAGCTTTGCGTAAACAAACAAGGAATTTGACTCCAGTTAATCTTTGCTCTCAAGTACAACACTCAACAATAACATGAATAAAAATACAGTATGTACATTTATAAATAAATAGATGCTATGGGTGGGATAGGGTAATAGATGCTATGGGTGGGATAGGGTAATAGATGCTGTGGGTGGGATAGGGTAATAGATGCTATGGGTGGGATAGGGTAATAGATGCTGTGGGTGGGATAGGGTAATAGATGCTATGGGTGGGATAGGGTAATAGATGCTGTGGGTGGGATGGGGTAATAGATGCTATGGGTGGGATAGGGTAATAGATGCTGTGGGTGGGATAGGGTAATAGATGCTATGGGTGGGATAGGGTAATAGATGCTGTGGGTGGGATAGGGTAATAGATGCTATGGGTGGGATAGGGTAGTAGATGCTATGGGTGGGATAGGGTAATAGATGCTGTGGGTGGGATAGGGTAATAGATGCTATGGGCGGGATAGGGTAATAGATGTGATGGGTGGGATAGGGTAATAGATGCTATGGGTGGGATAGGGTAATAGATGCTATGGGTGGGATAGGGTAATAGATGCTATGGGTGGGATAGGGTAATAGATGCTGTGGGTGGGATAGGGTAATAGATGCTATGGGTGGGATAGGGTAATATATGCTATGGGTGGGATAGGGTAATAGACGCTACGGGTGGGATAGGGTAAGAGACGCTAGGGGTGGGATAGGGTAATAGATGCTATGGGTGGGATAGGGTAATAGATGTTATGGATGGGATAGGGTAATGCAATTGTCCAGAGGGGGAGTGCGGCCTTGTTGTCCCTGTCAAGGTTGCCATGGTCGCGGACACCCCAACAGGCACAGGCAAGACGCAGGATGCCATATGCAATTGAAAGAGGGTGGGAATAGTGCAGTATCAGTATAGACTGAGGTTTAATATTAAATATGAATATAGTGCAAGGCCGTTCACTGCAATGATAATGTATTAATAATAACTGCAATATTGAAGTGCACATGATATGAGGTAGATGAGCAAAACATGTTGATTGACTTTATCAAGGATAGTAGGCCAAGACCCAAACACAGACCAAATGCTACTTAGCAGGTTTTATTGAGGGTTCTCACAAAGTTAGTAGCAGAGACCACAATTGATCAAAAAATCCAAAAAGGAGAAAGCACAAAAGATCCGCTCAAAAACCAATCACAGAGCGGCTCGGCTCAGAGCTGATGATCAGGCGTCTGGTTTACGTGCTGACACAGATCACAATACAGACTGAGCTTAAATAGCGGAGACAGGTCGAATTGAATAGAGCAAACTAGAAACAGGGAAAATCAATTGCAACAATGAGCAAAGCAGGTGAGACTTAAATGAGGGGCGGAGTTCAAACTCAAAACAAAGGCACATGGAGTCCAAAACAAAGACATGACATGCAATGCCATAAGGGTCCAGCAGGGGGACCAGAGTCCACAGGCATACAGTATGGAAGGAGCCGAATACTAACAGACTTGTTTGTTGTAAGGGTGTTGTAAGGGTAAATTGTTCTGATCAAGGGACTCTGTTAGGCTTAGTTCACACTGGCAGCCGAAATCCGATGTCTTGCATATCCGAATCTGATTTTTCTGACTGACTGTTCTCATTGCATATTGCAAGTGATCACATCTGATCTTGGCGTGCAATGCTCAGATCCTATATAAATTACACACACCTGGATTCATTAGGTAGAGTTATACACAACCAAGACGTCATGGATGAAAGCGAATTTATTTTTTATATTTTCCAACTTATCATGCGTAGCCGCGGCGCAAATACCTTCCCAGGTAGCAAAATTTAGTTTAGTTAGTGTCAGAAGCTTTTCCAGTTTGCAGTAAAATGTACAACAGTGCTGAAAGAGCGTTGTGTTCCGTGCTGCTAGAGCGTTGTGTTCCGTGTTGCTAGAGCGTTGTGTTCCGTGTTGCTAGAGCATTGTGTTCCGTGCTGCTAGAGCATTGCGTTCCGTGCTGCTAGAGCATTGTGTTCCGTGCTGCTAGAGCATTGCGCTGCTAGAGCGTTGTGTTCCGTGCTGCTAGAGCGTTGTGTTCCGTGCTGCTAGAGCATTGCGTTCCGTGCTGCTAGAGCATTGTGTTCCGTGCTGCTAGAGCATTGCGCTGCTAGAGCGTTGTGTTCCGTGCTGCTAGAGCATTGCGTTCCGTGCTGCTAGAGCATTGCGTTCCGTGCTGCTAGAGCATTGTGTTCCGTGCTGCTAGAGCATTGCGCTGCTAGAGCGTTGTGTTCCGTGCTGCTAGAGCATTGCGCTGCTAGAGCGTTGTGTTCCGTGCTGCTAGAGCGTTGTGTTCCGTGCTGCTAGAGCGTTGTGTTCCGTGCTGCTAGAGCGTTGTGTTCCGTGCTGCTAGAGTGTTGTGTTCCGTGCTGCTAGAGCGTTGTGTTCCGTGCTGCTAGAGCGTTGTGCTGCTCAGCACAGAGTGTTGTGCTCTGTGTTGCTAGTGTTGTGTTCTTTGCTGCTAGAGTGTTGTGTTCTGTGCTACTAGAACGTTGTACCACTAGCGCGTTGTGCTGCTTGGTAAGGATAGCTGGGTCTGTGCTGCTTGGTGAGGATAGCTTATGGGTCGGCCCAAGCAACCATGTTTGTTTCCTATTTACAGAGTCAGACAACATTACATTAATGTGGCAATATGTGTTCTATTTGGTTCGTCCATCATGGTTCATGATAATGGCATGTCTCAATGTCTCAAAAGCTGAGCACTGTCTTATGGCTGAACAGATTGTTCTGAGCCTGGAGCCTCACAGATTTAAACAGCTGCTTGAATAATACTGTACAAGACTGCTGGCCTGGATCCCAGAAATGTAAATAATGTATTACACCTTGACATTATTGTTCATGTTATGTAACTACTCCAGAATTACAGGAAATGTCTGGTTTGGGTCCTGGTGTGATGTAATCCTAAATAACAGAGGCATTTGCGCTGAACAGGTGCTGGGTTTGTAAAACTGTAGAGAAGTCGCCTAATACTGTAGAGTCACACAGACTGAACGGGTCTCAGCTGTGCTAATACTGTAGAGTCACACAGACTGAACTGGTCTCAGCTGTGCTAATACTGTAGAGTCACACAGACTGAACTGGTCTCAGCTGTGCTAATACTGTAGAGTCACACAGACTGAACTGGTCTCAGCTGTGCTAATACTGTAGAGTCACACAGACTGAACTGGTCTCAGCTGTGCTAATACTGTAGAGTCACACAGACTGAACTGGTCTCAGCTGTGCTAATACTGTAGAGTCACACAGACTGAACTGGTCTCAGCTGTGCTCAGTGCTACCCCAGTGTATTATATAGTGCATTTCATTCACATGGTAAAAAAAGGTAAGGCCTTTAAACAACAACAACAACAACAACAAAAAATCCATGTTCCAATTGATGGTTTGCTCATGTCAACTATCAGACTGGGTGTTCCTCTGGTGCTCTTCAGTTTGGGGATCTAAAAAGTTGAAACATTTTGAAATTCTGAGGCACTCATAAGGGTTATATGTCTAAAAACATATAATCTCACATGGACACAGTATTCATTACCTCCACCAAGGAGGTTATGTTTTCATCGGGGACCGGTGTTTGTTTGTTTGTCTGTCTGTCTGTTTGTGAGCAAGATAACTCAAAAAGTAATAGATGAATTACGATGAAATTTTCAGCGAATGTCAGACATGACCCAAGGAAGAAACGAGTACATTTTGGGAGTGATCCGTAATTCCGTCGGGATTCCAGAGCCGTTTATGTGTTTCGCTTAGGGGTCTAATGGCATTGTATGGCCACATAGTGGCGATCTGAATAGTTTAGGATCAAATGTATGACAACCTAGGAAGAACAGTACAGGCGGAGGTCTGCGCTCTCTGAGTGCTTTTCTAGTTTAAAGCATGCGTACACCTTTCGGCATTAATATCTTCAGAGCATGATAACAGACCATTTAGTGCTATGGAATTCTGGCATTATATTTCTGTGTTTGTCTATAGGCATTCCATGGACTATATTGCGGGGTGTGTATTAATGCCTTTTGTTTGGTTGCCAATAACCTGAAAGTAATTCAGTAGGAGGAACCGTTTTTTTTTTTTTCACTGTGGGTGTGGTTGAGTTTTAATTTTGGTGTCAACATTCTTCAGTCCAACATGAGCACAGCTCCCTGACTGCTGGCCTCTCCCTCCTCCAGCCCAACAACTCTCTGCCTTCACAGATATGAGTTCTGTCTCTAGCGACTCTAGGCGATCCTCGTCTCTGTCCTTGTTTTCGGTGGCCTCATTTACCCCCACAGGCTGCAGTCATGGGAAAGATGCGGTGGTGTTCTGTGCCACCTGCTCCATGCCACTATGTGAGCACTGCTTGGCTCATGTGGGACATCGCAGCCACAAGTTCAAGACCATGGAACAAGCATGCAGAGACAAACTAGTGAGTACCCACTTATTTCATTTCAATCTGTTTACTGTTATATGTGTCGCCAAATTCAAGTCAACACTACTATGAAGGAAATACCGACTAGTTTGTTGCACAGGTCATACTCATTAACACTGGTTTTGCAGGATACGATTGCTGGGCAACTTGAAGAATGTTCTGACAGGAGCCAGAGTAACTCTCAACGAATGGTGGAGAGGAAAGAAGAAGACCTTGAAGTGAGTGAATCCTCTTATTTGAGTTGGGTTTCTTTAATGAAGACATTCTGTTCTGAAAATCTAAAAAGCAGACTCTGCAGACAGAGACCCAGGAGTGTTGAAAAGCCTCACCATGTTGTGTCTCGTAGCTTCATCTCACCATATTGTGTCTCTTATATTCATCTCCCCATATTGTGTCTCTTAGCTTCATCTCACCATATTGTGTCTCTTAGCTTCATCTCACCATATTGTGTCTCTTAGCTTCATCTCACCATATTGTGTCTCTTGGCTTCATCTCACCATATTGTGTCTCTTAGCTTCATCTCACCATATTGTGTCTCTTATCTTCATCTTTCTCAGAGGGACTTCCAGACGGTGCGAGACAGTTTCACTGACCAATACAGAGAACTGGACGAGCTGCTGAATGGCAACAAAGAACAGGCCATCACACTGTTGGAGGCCCAGAGGCAAGGCCAGCAGAAGCACCTGTATGTTCTGGCCGAGGAGGGTGACCGCTACAAGACACGGGCCAACCACCTGCAGACGCTAATAGCAGATTTGGGGAAAAGGGTGTCGTCACAAGACAACTCTTCTACATGCATTCTGGTAAGAGTCGACAGCCCCAGCAAATATTTACACCCAAAATATTCCTACTGATGACCAACAAGTCTATCGATAGATGTCATTCAATATAGTAGGCTACCAAAAACAGCTGGAGATTTAAGTTATACATCATTGTATGATATTATTGATGAAACAATAACTAAGTTAGTTATCATTAACTTGGCTTGTGTTTTACTTACTTATTTAACTTGTTTTTATTTCTTTATTTATTTTACCTTGCAGCATGAAATTCAGGCACATCAAAGCAGGTCTGCACATTTGTATCACCCAGGATGCATGACAATATTACTATTAAGTCAACTGGACCTCTTTAAAGATGAAACTATTTTCTCAATTTCTCAATCTTACAGTGTCAACCTTATTGATGAATTCTACAAGAAAGTCAACCAAAAAAGCATGGTTGACAAATCAAGGTTGGAGGCCCTGGAGAAATCCATCCAGCGTATCGTTGATGAAATCGGTGAAAACTTCCCTCAACCATGGCAATGTAAGAAGTGAAATTAAACAGCATACGTGTCATGATGCCATGTTTCCATACGGTAGTGTAGTAGGCTACTTGTATTGTAATACGGATGTAGTCATGTTTCTAGTATTGCAGTGTACTACTTCTTGTGATACTGATGGTTCCCTCTGCCTCACATCTGGCTAACACAAAAGACAGCTAATGCTGTAAGGCTCTCTGTCTCTCTCTGTTAGTTTATGAGGACCTCACCTTTAAGCGTAATGTGGTTGTGGTACTAGACTGTAATGAGGACCTCACCTTTAAGCATAATGAGGTTGTGGTACTAGACTGTAATGAGGACCTCACCTTTAAGCGTAATGTGGTTGTGGTACTAGACCGTAATGAGGACCTCACCTTTAAGCGTACTGTGGTTGTGGTACTAGACTGTAATAAGGACCTCACCTTTAAGCGTACTGTGGTTGTGGTACTAGACCGTAATGAGGACCTCACCTTTAAGCGTACTGTGGTTGTGGTACTAGACTGTAATACTCTCTCTGTCTCTGTCTGTTAGATTATGAGGACCTCACTTTTAATCATCATGATCCTGACAAAGCAGACGGTAGCCTGATGATATCTGATTCCCAAATCAGCGTCAGCCCCCACCGCTCGTCCCCCAAAGTCCCGTACCAGACTAAAGAAACCCCGTTCTACATCCTGGCCAAGCAGTGCTGGAAGACGGGGCGCCACTACTGGGAGGTGGACGTGGGGCACTGCCGCACCTGGGCAGCTGGTGTTGTGGAGCTGGCCAATGGCAGCCGGCCGCCATCACAAGCCACACTAATGCGCCTGGGACGCAACAAGAGGTCGTGGATGCTGGAGTCTGAGGACGGGGAGCTGACCGCTCTGCACAACGACAACCTGAGCAAGATGAAGAAGCAGGAAGTGACACGACTCGGGGTTGACCTGGACATTAACAAAAAAAAGAGCGGCATGCTGACCTTCTACGATGTGGGCAGTGGCGCGGTCCTGCACACATTCTGCCTGCACTTCAAGAAGAGCTTGTTCCCCGCCTTCAGTCTGACCAGAGTGGACGGCCAGGTCCAGAGTCTGCTGCTCTGCAATCTGGGCCTCAGGACGGAGAGCGAGTATGATGGGGTCGAGACTCTTGCTCAGACACATGGGAGTCATTTTAGACAGTAGATTCTCACAGTGGCGTGTCTACAGTCCCACCTACAGATCTGCAATAGGTCTGTAGAGTGACTAGGGCCCAAAACTGAGAAATGCGTGTTTGTAGTCTCAACCCCTCTACAAGATAGGGGATTTTTTACATCATCGTAAGCAGGAACTACAACACTGAAATCTGTATTTCTCCCATCTCAGGGGAAAATGATGGAATAATGCACGACCATTTCAACAGTATGACTGAGTTTCTAACGATACAGAGCTTAATGCAATTGGGTGAAGCGCCCCTTTAAGTATGACAAGTAGTCCGTTCTAAAGCTCACTCAAGTACTGACAGTAGAAGCACAATGGAGGCCTGGTGGGGTGACAGCCACTCCAGTGCTATGGTGCACACACTTCATACACGATGTCTTTGAAGCTTCACCAAAGGGATGGCTGCCATTCATTTCCACTGCTGCTGCCTTCTATAGGCCTGTGATGATTTATCCAACTTAATAGGCCTGTGATGATTTATCCAACATGTTTTATAGACCTGTGATGATTTATCCAACATGTTTTATCGGCATGTGATGATTTATCCAACATGTTTAATCGACCTTTGATGATTTATCCAACATGTTTTATCGGCCTGTGATGATTTATCCAACATGTTTAATCGGCCTGTGATGATTTATCCAACATGTTTTATAGGCCTGTGATGATTTATCCAACATGTTTAATAGGCCTGTGATGATTTATCCAACGTGTTTAATAGGCCTGTGATGATTTATCCAACATGTTTTATAGGCCTGTGATGATTTATCCAACATGTTTTATCGGCCTGTGATGATTTATCCAACATGTTTAGACAGGCATGTTTACGTCACCCCGCGAGCCTGTGTTGGCCTTGGTGTGCTACTGTACATCTGAGCTACTGTATGTTTGCTAGGCCTTAACTCATTACTGTGCTACTGTATGTTTGCTAGGCCTTAACTCATTACTGTGCTACTGTACTGTATGTTTGCTAGGCCTTAACTCATTACTGTGCTACTGTATGTTTGCTAGGCCTTAACTCATTACTGTGCTACTGTACTGTATGTGTGCTAGGCCTTAACTCATTACTGTGCTACTGTATGTGTGCTAGGCCTTAACTCATTACTGTGCTACTGTACTGTATGTTTGCTAGGCCTTAACTCATTACTGTGCTACTGTACTGTATGTTTGCTAGGCCTTAACTCATTACTGTGCTACTGTACTGTATGTTTGCTAGGCCTTAACTCATTACTGTGCTACTCTATGTGTGCTAGGCCTTAACTCATTACTGTGCTACTGTATGTTTGCTAGGCCTTAACTCATTACTGTGCTACTGTACTGTACGTTTGCTAGGCTTTAACTCATTACTGTGCTACTGTATGTGTGCTAGGCCTTAACTCATTACTGTGCTACTGTACATCTGAGCTACTGTATGTGTGCTAGGCCTTAACTCAGCCACTTTCTCTTCACTCAGTACTGTGTCCTGGGGGGGCATCAGGTCAGAACATCCTGGAGTTGCAAATATCTAATATGCTGAACGGAAACTCTGGCTATTGTTTTCTTTTGCAGATTAGCCTTCTTCCTAGTCTGGCTTTTGTGGTGTTTTTTCATGATTCAAAGAATGTACCCTGCTGAAAAAAACAGCAAGAAACCAACTTATGCTGGTAGCTGGTTTTAGCTGGTCTTTGCTGGTTTTCTCCCAGCTATTGCTGGCCTTTGCTGGTGTAGCTGGTTAGGCCACCAGCTAGACATGCTGGCGTGACCATCTGAGGAAGCTGGTTGTGCTGGTGTGACCAGCGAAAACAAATCCTACAATCTGGATCCAAGTAATCATGATGGATGCCTGAGATATGGTGATCATACACACACACACACACACAAACACACACACAGATGAAAGAAATATTAAAGGGAGGGTCCCTTTCATATCATGGGCAAGAGCTCCGATAATTAGCCATTTTCAGGTGATGTCAGCAGCTGGGTGCTAGTTCGTCCGGTAGCAATATGCAGTCATAACATCATTTAACTTTACTCTCAAATCAAGGCAGCTACGAGAGCAACGATTGCAAACGATAACTGAACATAACGTTAGTCCTAACGTTAGGAGACCCCTGCTATAGATAACAGCAACTTCAGCTAGCTAACATGTTAGCACCGAAGATCAAGTTGGTTTGATATTGGATATTCGGATACCCAATGAAAGACCGTTCCTTATTTTGAATCTCTGTCGAATATCCAATAATATCAAACCAACTTGATCTTCGGTGAAGCTAGCTGAAGTTGCTGCTATATATTAAGGATTAGGCTACTGACTTTACTCTCAAATCAAGGCAGCTACGTGACGGCAATGATCGCCAACGATAACAAGGAAAATTAAGATGATAAATACACGTGAAATATTAATCTTACCTCAAGAACTGTAACTGTATCACCATAGCTTTTGCTTATGCTGGATGAACTGATACCCAGCACAGCTTCAAAGCGGAAAGTGTCTCAAATTGAGTAATCCTGTTTCTGACCATTTGGCGAAAAATATTAAACTGTGAGAATCATTAAGTCATTATACATTAGTAGCCTACTTATACATTTATCTAGTTGCAAACAGTGCGCACATCCAAAATAAAGGTGCAGGAAACAAAAAGTTAAGATCCAAAAAAAGAGTAAAAGAGCAGCCGTGGCCTACTGGTTAGGGCTTCGGGCTTGTAACCTGAGGGTTGCCGGTTCGATCCCCGACCAGTCCACGGCTGAAGTGCCCTTGAGCAAGTCACCTAACCCCTCACTGCTCCCCGAGCGCCGCTGGTTGGGCAGGCAGCTCACTGCTCTGGGTTGTGTGATTCACCTCACTGTGTGTTCACTGTGTGCTGTGTGTTCACTAATTCGGTTATATTGGGTTAAATGCAGAGATCTGAGCTTCAGTCCCTGAGTAGCCTACACATACGTGTACGTCATGTTTAGCGACATGCTACGTTCTTATTTTACAGTTTTTTTTCCGATTTTTTTTGTCATGACTAATGTTCAACGCTTCTATAAATAAATACCTAAATAAGAATAAGCTATAAAATAATACAGGATTTTTTTACCTGGAAGATGTTTGTGTATGGAGCGGCCACTTGAATTTTCGCTTGTGTTTGCCGCCATATTGATTTTTTACCGTAGTATGTTAGACTCTTCTGACACCACCAGATGGAAGCATAAGTGTCCACCTACGTGTCCAAAACATCCCCAATTCAGTAGTGAACATGATTGTGGACATACGAGCTAAAAAGTTCATTATACATTAGTTATACGTTTAGTTACCAGAATTTTAAAAATGTCCGGGGAGAGGTCACCCAGACCCCCAACCCGGTCTGACCTACCAACAGCTCTGTCTTTATGGCAGATTACATTATGTCTGACCTACCAACACCTCTGTCTTTATGGCAGATTACATTACGTCTGACCTACCAACACCTCTGTCTTTATGGCAGATTACATTATGCTCCGCAAAACCGTTTAAAGCATTTTAGCTCCCTATTTTATCAGAGGACTTCTGTTTAAGTCTGGATTGTCTGACAGCAGCACAGTGTTCATTTCCACTAAGGATGAAAATGATTTCATCATATCTGATTCATCATAGCATTGTGCATGGGGTTGGGGTCCCATGCTGTGGGTCAAGTTCTCTTTTTGTCCACAGGGTCACAGAGTCCACCCCTCAAATTTACAACTGACACTGGAACCCAAACCACTGGTCTAGACCCCTGAACCCCAACCACTGATCTAAACCTGATCTTGAATTTCCCCTTGGGGATCAATAAAGTATCTATCTATCTATCTATCTATCTATCTAAACCCCTGAACCCCAACCATTGTTTCTGAACCCCTGAACCCCAACCACTGAACTAGACCCCCCTGAACCCCAACCACTGGTCTAGACCCCCCTGAACCCCAACCACTGGTCTAGACCCCCTGAACCCCAACCACTGGCCTACGAGTGTTGATGAGAGTTATGTTTTAAAAGCCTATCATCTCACCTAGCTATTCTTTAACACCTGCCTACGCGTGTTCATGAGAGTTATATGTTTAGAAAGCTTTACATCTCACCTGCCTACGCGTGTTCATGAGAGTTATATGTTTAAAAAGCTTTACATCTCACATGGCTATTCTTGTAAAACATGTCTACATGTTTCGGCTGCACTGCCTTTAGAGCATGGTAAAAGTCCATTAGTGTTGTGGAATTCTGACATTATATTTCCGTTGTGTTTCCGTAGGTATTCCATGGAACTGGTGTCTTCTGATTTGTTGCCAGTCAGTAGAAAGTGATTCAGTAGGAGGAGACATATTTTCCCCTGTGGGTGTGTCTTGAGTATTATCGTCGCTTCACCATTCCAACAGCTCACATGAGCACAGCTCCCTGACTGCTGGCCTCTCTCTCCTCCAGCCCAACAACTCTCTGCCTTCACAGATATGAGTTCTGTCTCTAGCGACTCTGGGCGATCCTCGTCTCTGTCCTTGTTTTCGGTGGCCTCATTTACCCCCACAGGCTGCAGTCATGGGAAAGATGCGGTGGTGTTCTGTGGCACCTGCTCAATGCCACTATGTGAGGACTGCTTGGCTCATGTGGGACATCGCAGCCACAAGTTCAAGACCATGGAACAAGCATGCAGAGACAAACTAGTGAGTACCCACTTATTTCATTTCAATCTGTTTACTGTCATGTTACTGTTATATGTGTAGCCAAATTCAAGCACATTAATACTGTAAGAAGGAAATGTCCACTACTTTGCTGTGGGCCATACTCATTAACACTGTGGTTTTGCAGGATATGATTGCTGCGCAACTTGAACATTGTAAAGGCAGGAGCCAGAGTAACTCTCAGCAAATGCTGGAGAGGAAAGAAGAAGACCTTGAAGTGAGTGAATCCTCTTTATTTGAGTTGGGTTTCTTTTATGAAGACATTCTGTTCTGAAAATCTAGCAGACACAGAAGAGTGTTGAAAAGCCTCACCATGTTGTGTCTCTTAGCTTCATCTCACCATATTGTGTCTCTTAGCTTCATCTCCCCATATTGTGTCTCTTATCTTCATCTCACCATATTGTGTCTCTTATCTTCATCTTTCTCAGAGGGACTTCCAGACGGTGCGAGACAGTTTCACTAAAAAATACAGAGAACTGGACGAGCTGCTGAATGGCAACAAAGAACAGGCCATCACACTGTTGGAGGCCCAGAGGCAAGGCCAGCAGAAGCACCTGTATGTTCTGGCCGAGGAGGGTGACCGCTACAAGACACGGGCCAACCACCTGCAGACGCTCATAGCAGATTTGGGGAAAAGGGTGTCGTCACAACACAACTCTTCTACATGCATTCTGGTAAGAGTCAACAGCCCCAGCAAATATTTACACCCAAAAATATTCCTACTGATGACCAACAAGTCTATCGATAGATGTTAAGATGTCTTTACAGTAATATCATATAGTAAGCTACAAAAGAGCTGGAGATTTGTGTTAGTTATACGTCAATATTATATACAATATTATTTGTGAAACAATGACTAACTTATGAGATTGTTAAATAGGCTATGTTTTACTTACTGTTAATATTTCATCCTTTTTAATCTTGCATCAGGAAATCCAGGCACATCAAATCAGGTTAGTATTTTCTTTTTTCCAGTATACATGAAAATATTACCAACAGTAAAATATTACCAAATATTAAGTCAAGTGGACATCTTTTAAGATGAAACTATTTTAACTTTCTTAATTTTTGTCGATATTTCAGTATTGACCTTATTGATGAATTCTACAAGAAAGTCACCCAAAACAGCAAGTTTGACAAATCAAGGTTGGAGGCCCTGGAGAAATCCATCCAGCGTATCGTTGATCAAACCGGTGAAATCTTCCCTCGACCATGGCAATGTAAGAAGCAACATTAAACTCTGCACACGTGTCATGTATTGTATGATGTCTGTAGTATTGGAGTGTAATGCTTGTATTGTAATACTGATGAAGTCATTTGTAGTGTACTTGTATTGTACTACTGATGTAGTTGTTGTTGTAGTACTGGACTGCAGTACTTGTCTCTCTCTGAGTTTATGAGGACCTCACCTTTAAGCGTACTGTGGTTGTGGTACTAGACTGTAATGAGGACCTCACCTTTAAGCGTAATGTGGTTGTGGTACTAGACTGTAATGAGGACCTCACCTTTAAGCGTAATGTGGTTGTGGTACTAGACTGTAATGAGGACCTCACCTTTAAGCGTAATGTGGTTGTGGTACTAGACTGTAATGAGGACCTCACCTTTAAGGCGTAATGTGGTTGTGGTACTAGACTGTAATACTCTCTCTGTCTCTGTCTGTTAGATTATGAAGACATCACCTTTAATCATGATCCTGACAAAACAGACGGTAGCCTGATGATATCTGATTCCCAAATCAGCGTCAGCCCCCACCGCTCGTCCCCCAAAGTCCACTACCAGACTAAAGAAACCCCGTTCTACATCCTGGCCAAGCAGTGCTGGAAGACGGGGCGCCACTACTGGGAGGTGGACGTGGGGCACTGCCGCACCTGGGCAGCTGGTGTTGTGGAGCTGGCCAATGGCAGCCGGCCGCCATCACAGGCCACACTAATGCGCCTGGGACGCAACAAGAGGTCGTGGATGCTGGAGTCTGAGGACGGGGAGCTGACCGCTCTGCACAACGACAACCTGAGCATGGTCAAGCAGTCTGAACAGGATATGACACGCCTCGGGGTCTACCTGGACATGACCAAGAACAGCGGCCGACTGACCTTCTACGATGTGGGCAGTGGCGCGGTCCTGCACTCCTTCTGTCTGCGCTTCAAGAAGAGCTTGTTCCCCGCCTTCAGTCTGACCAGAGTGGACGGCCAGGTCCAGAGTCTGCTGCTCTGCAATCTGGGCCTCAGGACGGAGAGCGAGTATGACTCCGGCGTGGACACCAGCTCTAGGGACGGGGGCAGCTCTAGATCAAGCTCTGTCACCTCAGACTCAGAATCCTTCGAAATGTCAGAGTTCTCTTCAGATTCTCACAGTCTGAGCAGCTCTGTGTCGTCCGTGGACTCTCCCCTGCCCACCTCCGTGGACTCTCCCCTGACCAACTCCGTGGCGTCTAGATCTGGATCCGTAGACTGAATTGGGTAGACTGCGTAGGACACCATGCTCCCAGATTTCATATTCAGGCTGGAGTTAAAAGCACATCATGAATATTGTAGAACACAATATAATCAATTTCTGATGAATATTGTTGATCCATTTCTGACTTTTCACTTTGCAAAGCACTTATTTCTTGCACGAGTTAAGCTATGTTCAACAATGGTGAATGGCCATTTATATTCATCTGCATTTCTTATCTCATGTGGGTCTATGTTTTAACTATGTAAAAATATAGGCTATTCAAATGTTTCTTGCACTATTGTAGAATGCACTTCGGTGTCCTTGGACCCTACAGCCTTAACTGGACATCTACTGACAGGAGCAAGATTTTGTAAAACATGTTGTTAAACATACTGTTAATTAAACATATTGTTATTTATTTATTTAATATGCAATTGAAAATAAAATATATATCAAAAAACAACATATGAAGTGAAATCTTCTATCATGCGGTACTATCTGTAGCCACCTTCACATAGCCCATTCATGTGTGTGACATTATCTGAACTGCTCTGACTAAGGGCCTCTGTTACACTTATCTACAATCTAATATCATGTTTCACAAGCTTTTGAGCTCAGGGAGGAAGAGTCACTTAACACAACAATCTAATATCATGTTTCACAAGCTTTTGAGCTCAGGGAGGAAGAGTCACTTAACACAACAATCTAATATCATGTTTCACAAGCTTTTGAGCTCAGGAAAGAAGAGTCACAACAATCTAATATCATGTTTCACAAGCTCACTTGACACACAATGATCTAATATCATGTTTCACAAGCTTTTGAGCTCAGGGAGGAAGAGTCACTTAACACAACAATCTAATATCATGTTTCACAAGCTCACTTAACACACAATGATCTAATATCATGTTTCACACTGAAACATTCATCTCAAGCACCTGCAGCAAAGAGCTTTCACCAAAATAGTGGCCTGAATATATCTACAATTCGTGTAGCTATCAAGATAGATAGATAGAGTCTTTATTGTCCTATAAGGATATTCTTCTTCAAGGTATCGTGTAAAACAAAATCCAAGTGGGTGCTCTAGTAAGGATACACATAAGTGTGGCTACTCGTCTTGGGTTGGTTCTGTTTCATAACCATATCAGGCATCAGTGTATAAAAATAGTTATTCTCTGTCACTTCGGTGCAGTTCCTGAACCATCATTCATATTTTGCACAATAGTAAGTGCATTTCTGATCTGGAAAAATGCACCAAAAGTGTGAAGTTGTGAAGTTCCCTTCTAGGGTTTCCCCTGCAGATACTTCTTAGCTCACTTTGGGAGCGTCATTTAATGACCTCGCTCTTCTAGTTATGCAGCCATTTCATCTCCGCGTTTAATGATCTGGCTCTTCCAGTTTTCCATCTCCGAGTCTCTGTGTTATTTACGGCCACATTAGAGAGGGAAAGATAGAGATAAGCTACTGCAGAAAGTGAGACAATGAGGAAGTAGATTAAAGAGACAAGGATATGAAATGTGCTGGAAACGGTTTCCACTGGAAAATTTCAGATCGGCTAACCTGGAAATTAGGTCCAATGTCCAAAAGGAAGTAAAATAAAAAGGATGTGATGTCATCTTACAGGGGTAGTTTGAACATAGGACCTCATTTCCAGGTTAGCTGGTGTGATGTTTATGAGTGGAGGCCGTTTCCAGCACATTTCATCCAGTCCTTGTAGTTGCAGAGCTCGCTGGTGCTAGGCTAGGTATGTGCCAGGTATGTGCCAGGTGCAGTATGTGACCGGTGCGGTATGTGCTAGCCTGCCACTAGTACCAGTCGTACCCCCTCCACCGTGCACCCAAGGCAAATCAATTAGAACGCCAGACTATCTATGTACACATCTGTGTTGACAGAATAATGTTATAAATAAAAATTGTTTCAATGTTGAATTTTGCATTTTGTGTGAGCAGTTGGATTTGTGTGTAGAGTTTTGCCAAATAGACACAGAACTTTGATAATGTATGTAGCAGCTGTGAAACTATCATAGTTGTGTGTACAGTGAGCTTTGGTAATGTATGTAGCAGCTGTAATACAGTGGTGGTCATAGACATTTTTGTTTTGTTTTTTATTTGCACACAACGCTACCATGCGGTTCATACAGTACATAGTGCAGGGAATACACTAGAGAGTGTGTGTGTGTGTGTGTGTGTGTGAGAGAGAGTAGTGTATATGTATAAGAGTGAGTGTGTGTGTATGTGTGGTGGTGAGTTTATATGATTCCTTGTGTTCATTGATGTGCATAGGGAGCAGGTGAAGCTTTTGAGCACAGGGAAGAAGAGTCTTAACACACAACGATCTAATATCATGTTTCACAAGCTCACTTAACACACAACGATCTAATATCATGTTTCACAAGCTCACTTAACACACAACGATCTAATATCATGTTTCACAAGCTCACTTAACACACAATGATCTAATATCATGCTTCACAAGCTTTTGAGCTCAGGGAGGAAGAGTCACTTAACACACAACCATCTAATATCATGTTTCACAAGCTTTTGAGCTCAGGGAGGAAGAGTCACTTAACACACAACCATCTAATATCATGTTTCACAAGCTTTTGAGCTCAGGGAGGAAGAGTCACTTAACACACAACCATCTAATATCATGTTTCACAAGCTTTTGAGCTCAGGGAGGAAGAGTCACTTAACACACAACCATCTAATATCATGTTTCACAAGCTTTTGAGCTCAGGGAGGAAGAGTCACTTAACACACAATGATCTAATATCATGTTTCACAAGCTTTTGAGCTCAGGGAGGAAGAGTCACTTCATAACACACAACAATCTACAGATGGGATATCTCACCAGGACACAAAAGGCATCTCAGCGCAAAAGCATTAAAGGGGTAGTGTGCAATTGCCAGGTTAGCTGGTGTGATGTTTATCAGTGGAGACCACTCCCAGCACATTTAATCCAGCACTTCTAGTTGCAGAGTTCACTGGTGCTAGGCTAGCGCTAGTCAGCAGTATGTGCTATCCTGCCACTAAAAACACTGCAGTCTTATCCACTCCACAGTACACCAGAGGCAAATCAATGATAATGCCAGACTATCGATGTAGACGTCTGTGTTGATAGAATAATGTTAGAAATAAGACTAACCTTCCGTCGCATTGCAATAACTGTTGTAGGCCTACTTTGTATGCTGTGGTCGGTCGCAGGCATAGGTGTGGAGTGGGCTTCTCTGTTTACTTTTCAGGCAGTAACCGGAGCAAAGTGAAATTCCGCCCGCCGCTGAGAAACTAGTCCCTCAAAATGTAATGCGATCACTGAGATGCAAGGCTAGTTTTATTTTTAACTTTATGCTGTGGAGTAGGTGAGAGTGTTGTTGGTGGCAGGCTAGTTTTATTTCTAACATTATGCTGTGGAGTAGGTGAGAGTGTTTTTAGTGGCAGGCTAGTTTTATTTCTAACATTATGCTGTGGAGTAGGTAAGAGTGTTTTTAGTGGCAGGCTAGTTTTATTTCTAACATTATGCTGTGGAGTAGGCAAGGGGGCAGCGAACGTTCTGAGAGTGTAGACAGTATGGCGGCCGCCATGCTAACGAGAAGACCGTGGCTAGCTGGCCATTCCATTGAATCCTATGGGGCGTAAGCGCCACTTTGACATCAAATTACGTTAGAGCTGAAGCGTTTTAAGCCTTTATATGAACATTTTCTATTGTCGGGGTACATACTACATTGTGAAATTGACATAATAATCTCGTAACTGTCTTATCGGCTGAGTAATTAACGTTTTTCGAAAGTCAATGCTAAAGTGTTAAAGGCGCATGCGTCCAGCGAGAGTAAAGCGTCGCCATAGGTCAGACTCGGTCAGACTACGTGCCTACGTCACATGTACGACATCTGAGCCTGCGCAGGAGACCTATGACGGAATAAGAAGACCTAAAAAAAACGTTGAAATTTGCTTCCTCGGTCTCTGCTGCCGTCTACGGGATAGCTCTGTCCATATATTTTACTGTCTATGGGAGTAGGTAAGAGTGTTTTTAGTGGCAGGCTAGTTTTATTTCTAACATTATGCTGTGGAGTGGGTAAGAGTGGTTTTAGTGGCAGGTTAGTTTTATTTCTAACATTATGCTGTGGAGTGGGTAAGAGTGTTTTTAGTGGCAGGCTAGCACATACTGTTGACTTGCGCTAGCCTAGCACCAGCGAACTCTGCTACTAGAAGGACTGGAGGATTATGTGCTAGAAACTGTCTCCACTGATAAATATCACACCAACTAACCTGGATATTTCCAAAATTCCAAACTACCCCTTTAACAAGCAAATAGTATCTTCTGGTGCTATCCACATTGGTCCACATTAGTTTAAAACAATCTATGTCATAACAAGTTTTTTTTTTTTTTTGGTATTGTTATTACTGCATGCTAAAGGTAGACATGACACATTCATGTTAAAACACACAGTAGATTTGACAGAGGTGCAGTGCATCTCTAAGCATGACTGGGACGATACTGACTCATCTTCTCTGATTTCGGACACCATTTTAATCAAATGTTGTTTTTTTCGCACATGGACCTGGCAATTAGCTGCAGGTGTGGATAAGTCTGCAGGTGTGGATAAGGAGTTAATTGGGCCACACCTATTTTGTGCCCTTTAAAAGGACCAGGGTGTTGGTTTGTGAATGTCTGATTGGTATGCAAGTTATTGTATTGTCCATTTTTAAATATTATGATAAACTGATGAAAGATCTGTTCTACTGTTGTATCTTCAAAAAAAAAAAAAAAAAACAAGATGATGGACACTACTTTTGCACAATGACCCATAATAAAACACACATTCAATACAGCCAAGCATGACCCATAATAAACACACATTCAAAACAGCCAAGCATGACCCATAATAAACACACATTCAATACAGCCAAGCATGACCCATAATAAAACACACATTCAAAACAGCCAAGCATGGAGCAGTACAGGTTGTTCAGTGTCCTGTTCAGTGACACAGAGGAGAGCACATTCTAGAGCACATTCCTAAGGCTGCATCTAGCCAAAATGGCAGCAGATATCTAGTGTTACGGCACTACACAGAGTAACAATGAGCCACTGACACACTCACAGATAAGGCCGAGTCAAGTCAAGTGTGTCCATCTGTCAATGAGCTTGTTGTGGTTCACCAAGAAAAGGAGGATTTGTGTGTCTGTGTAACTCTATCTCCACGCTGGAGTTATGAAGCTTGTCACTACATACTCATTAGGCTGTCGAAGCATAACGGAGTAAACTTGTAACCCGATCCTTTGTAGAACTTGTTCTGAAATTCCACCCTAAAAAACATGAAAGACAACATGTCATTACATTGATATATTTGTGCATTGTTGATGAGTTGTGTAACTTGAATCACTTCTCTAAGCAATATATTAGGACAGGGATTACTGAGCTATACTCTGGTTGTATTTTATGACAATATAGACATTGCAGAGTAATGGCATAGAGAGCACTGCACAAACGATTGGAACAGTGGAATTTGGTAAGAATGGAGAAGTGGGAACTAATTCCTGTAAGTCCCTTTGAGAGTAGATCAGCCGAGCGTCTGACTTAATGAGCAATGTATGATCAGCCCCAGGGCCATGACGCAATGCCAAGGTGATCAAGGTGTTCTTGCCGTAACCTATGTGCAGCTACACAATTTATAGGCTCACGGGTTCACATAGCTTAGGCTGTGATGTTGTTGGGATGGATTGACAACATTCTCTTGAGATCGCAAAACATGCCAACAGAGGCTTTCAGTGTGTGAGACTTTTCCTCTGGAGCAAATATTAGGGTCTGCAATCTGAGCTTTCAGTGTGTGAGTGAGGCTTTTCTTCTGGAGGAAATACGAGGGTCTGCAATCTGATTTTTCAGTGTGTGAGTGAGGCTTTTCTTCTGGAGGAAATACGAGGGTCTGCAATCTGATCTTTCAGTGTGTGAGTGAGGCTTTTCTTCTGGAGGAAATATGAGGGTCCGCAATCTGAGCTTTCAGGAGAAGAACTCAAGTTGAACTCTGAAGCTGCTATGCAAACATAAAATACAAACACATCTGTGAGACTGTCACTGGAATTAGCGCATACTTTCTGTTTTTTAAGTATATTTTGGGGGTTTTTTATGCCTTTAATGAGATAGGACCGTAGAGAACGACAGGAAGTGAGTGGGAGAGAGAATCGGGGTGGGATCCGGAAAGGACCACGGGGTGGGAATGGAACTCGGGTCACCAGCGTGCGGTGCAGGTGCCCCCATAGATATATAAATATATATATATTATATATAAAGCTTTATATATCTATAGGTGCCCCAGCCAGTTGCGCCACAGCCGGGGCCAGCACATTCTATGCATTACGATAATAAGCAAACTATTCATGGGTTTCATCAGGTCCCTTTCCAAAGGTGTGTAAAATCAAGCACCTTGATTATCAATGCAGACGGCATGGGGCTTGATCAATACATCCGTGGAAAGGGACCTGATGAAACCAATGGATAGAACTCAAATGGCACCATGCATGAGCAAGACCACACACTCTTATAAACACACACACCACACACTCTTATAAATACACCACACACTCTTATAAACACACACCACACACTCTTCTAAACACACCACACACTCTTATAAACACACCACACACTCTTATAAATACACCACACACTCTTATAAACACACACCACACACTCTTATAAACACACCACACACTCTTATAAACACACACCACACACTCTTATAAACACACCACACACTCTTATAAACACACCACACACTCTTATAAACACACACCACACACTCTTATAAACACACCACACACTCTTATAAACACACCACACACTTTTATAAACACACACCACACACTCTTATAAACACACCAAGCACTCTTATAAACACACACCACACACTCTTATAAACACACACCACACACTCTTATAAACACACACCACACACTCTTATAAACACACCACACACTCCTATAAACACACCACACACTCTTATAAACACACACCACACACTCTTATAAACACTCACCACACACTCTTATAAACACACCACACACTCTTATAAACACACACCACACACTCTTATAAACACACACCACACACTCTTATAAACACACACCACACAATCTTATAAACACACCACACACTCTTATAAACACACCACTCTTATAAACACACACCACACACTCTTATAAACACACCACACACTCTTATAAACACACCACACACTTTTATAAACACACACCACACACTCTTATAAACACACACCACACACTCTTATAAACACACCACACACTCTTATAAACACACACCACACACTCTTATAAACACACACCACACACTCTTATAAACACACACCACACACTCTTATAAACACACACCACACACTCTTATAAACACACCACACACTCTTATAAACACACACCACACACTCTTATAAACACACCACACACTCTTATAAACACACCACACACTTTTATAAACACAAACCACACACTCTTATAAACACACCACACACTCTTATAAACACACCACACACTCTTATAAACACACACCACACACTCTTATAAACACACACCACACACTCTTATAAACACACCACACACTTTTATAAACACAAACCACACACTCTTATAAACACACCACACACTCTTATAAACACACACCACACACTCTTATAAACACACACCACACACTCTTATAAACACACCACACACTCTTATAAACACACCACACACTCTTATAAACACACACCACACACTCTTATAAACACACCACACACTTTTATAAACACAAACCACACACTCTTATAAACACACCACACACTCTTATAAACACACACCACACACTCTTATAAACACACACCACACACTCTTATAAACACACACTCTTATAAACACACGCCACACACTCTTATAAACACACCACACACTCTTATAAACACACCCCACACACTCTTATAAACACACCACACACTCTTATAAACACACACCACACACTCTTATAAACACACCACACACTCTTATAAACACACACCACACACTCTTATAAACACACCCCACACACTCTTATAAACACACCACACACTCTTATAAACACACACCACACACTCTTATAAACACACCACACACTCTTATAAACACACCACACACTTTTATAAACACAAACCACACACTCTTATAAACACACCACACACTCTTATAAACACACCACACACTCTTATAAACACACACCACACACTCTTATAAACACACCACACACTCTTATAAACACACACCACACACTCTTATAAACACACCACACACTTTTATAAACACACACCACACACTCTTATAAACACACCACACACTCTTATAAACACACCACACACTCTTATAAACACACACCACACACTCTTATAAATACACCACACACTTTTATAAACACACACCACACACTCTTATAAACACACACCACACACTCTTATAAACACAAACCACACACTCTTATAAACACACCACACACTCTTATAAATACACCACACACTCTTGTAAACACACACACCACACACTCTTATAAATACACCACACACTCTTATAAACACACCACACACTCTTATAAACACACCACACACTCTTATAAATACACCACACACTCTTATAAACACACCACACACTCTTATAAACACACACACACTCTTATAAACACCCCACACACTCTTGTAAACACACACCAGTGGAGGCGGAGTGCGTGCAGGAAGGCGGACAGGCCCTCCATGACGAGCAGGACGGCCACCGTGAGGGCGGCGAACGCAGCGAAGACCAGCGGCAGCAGCACAGAGCCCAGGCCAGAGGTGTTGCCTAGCGCCACGTGGAGCACCATCTTCCACAGCACCTCCGAGAGCTCTGCAGGAGGAACACAACACACACACACACTCCTATAAACATACCACACACTCCTATAAACACACCACACACACTCCTATAAACACATCACATGCTCTTATCAACACAAACACACACACACACACACACACATAATGTGACATTTTGGATCATGTACACACTGTATACTCATGGGCCCATACTAAGACAGTGATCGGATGTGTTCAGTAAAATCAGGAGTGTGTGTACATTGAGGACTGAATGTGAAAACAGTAAGTGGTGAATAAGTGTGGCATTTTGACAGGTTGACTTTGAAAAACAAAATCAAGTTACTAGTACTAACTACCTGTTAGATTTTTGTATGTTAGGTAGAACATTGTTTGTGACGTTTTACAAAATGCTAAAACAGTTAGTGTATGGTTGTGCAGATTTGGTATGGGGTTATGGGGTCATGGGGTTATGGTAGCCTGGGTGTTCCTGATTTCTTTCACGCTGCTAAGGCAGTCTGGAAACTAACGCCCTATTTTTTTTGCCTGAGATAAAGGACCAATCACAGAACAGGGGGGAAAGCAAGATGATGATGAGCTATGCACAGACACATTTAGGGTGGCAGTGGCCTACTGGTTAGGGCTTCAAGCTTGTAACCGGAGGGTTGCTGGTTCAATCCCCGACCAGTCCACAGCTGAAGTGCCCTTGACTCACTGTGTGCTGTGTGTGTTTACTAATTCGATTAAATTGGGTTAAATGCAGAGACTGAATTTCCCTCACAGGATCAAAAATGGATACATTCTTCTATTCTATTTGATAGACATCCATGTCTTCCAATGAATGGATCTGGGCATTTTTTCAAATACGAGAAAATTAACGTTTGGTTGCCAGACCACGTCTCATTTGAGAAGTGGTAGGCGCTAGCCAGGCTAGGATTATGGTGTTTGAAAGACATGTTTAGAAAAGTCAGTGTGTGACAAGATTTAGTGTGTGAGCAGTTGAGAAAAACTGTAATACACATACTCTCCCATTGTCTTACACTCTTCTATTGTCCTAGAAAGTCATGTTTAAATTAAAAAGAACAGGTGACAACATTCCACCTTGTTATGTCATCTTGGCTTCACTGAAAATGAGGACGATCTGAGAATAAGTAGAAATAGGTTGAATAAGTGAGAGTGAGTGAGAACAGGCTGCTGGAATGTCCCCACTAGTCATGGTAACTGTGATGGGAGAATGTACTGTACTGTAAGATGCTTCCATGGTATGCTTGGTTGATTGATTGCAGTGACTGTTTGAGAGGCTTCTGAGATTACGCTGAAACGAGACTGTAAAACGGGGAACAGCTGGAGTGTCCAGAAGACACAGATACCCCTTTTCCACCGCCATGAACCAGGTGCTGGTTCCGGGCTGGTGCTAGTACCAGTTCGGTGCTGGTGCTACCTGCCGATGATCCAAGAACCGGCTCGTTTTTCCACAGACTGAGTGCTGTGGAACAGACTGAGTAGTGCTGCATTGCTATGTCACTGTATGCGCTTTGTATCACAAAACAACCAGCAGAAAACGAGACGTAGTGGTGGAGAAACTTATTTTGCTGAACTCTGAGCACAAAAAGCTCAAATGTCGAGAGTTCAACTGTATCACTGTATCAATTTGTGGAATAAAACTGTACGTGCCCTAAATGTTGCATGTGTATTTATTGCAGTCGCTAGAAAAACTAGCATGTTTGCCAACATTGGCCGGGTTTCCCAAAATTGTTAAGAAGCTCTTAAGTGCTAAGAACTTCTTAGGAGCGTTGTAAGAATGTTCTAAGAACGCTCCTAAGAAGTTCTTAGGACTTAAGAGCTTCTTAACGATTTTGGGAAACCCGGCCATTAACTCTTGATTAGCACCCGTCGTTATGGTTATGGATATGCTGCTTTTTTGCTGCTAGCTAACGTTAGGAGCTTATCGAAATGCCATTGAAATCCCGCTCCCAACACCTGACGTAACTGGTTCTTATCTCTGGACCAGCTCAAAGTTGGTGCTGAGTTGGAGCCTGTTTTCCTGGCTCAGAGCCAGGTTATTTTGTGTGGAAAAGCAAAGAACTGGTTCCGAACCAACACCAGAACAGCGTCGGTGGAAAAGGGGTAACAAAGAAGTGATCAAGTACAAGATTCACCATAAGTATAGTATACTGTAAGTATATATACTTTAGCATAGACACACAGAGAAGTGATCAGGTACAAGATTAAGCATAAGTATAGTATAAGTATACTTTAACACTTGGAGGTCCAGGGCCTTTTCAAGCACTTTGAGGCAGTCAGCTATACCTTGAGGTTTTTCCTCTAACTAAAAACACCTATGCAAAAGTGGCACATACTGTATGGTTATATTCTAGAGGTCCTCCTCAATAATTATATGAGAGTAAAGTGGATGTAATGATTCAGTGTAAACACAACTATTTAAAAAATTATCTTCAAATGTCAGAGGTCAAAGGTCAAAAACACACTATAATAAATATATTGAGCTAAGACTTTTGAAGTTTGAACCTTGAAAACAATGGTGTTGGCTCCATATAAGTAAAAAGAACATTCAAAAATGTTATGTAGTTTTACTACAAATTAGAAAAAAGTCAGACTAAATGGGTCAATTAGTGAGTGTCTCTTTCAAATGCAAATTAAGTTTAATGGGCCTTTTGAATGGGCCTGCTGCAGGTGAGAAGACTGAAATCCTAGGATTTTCTTTTATTGTGTTTACAAAGTGCCATTGATACATTCTCTTTTGAAACATACAGTATGTGGAACCTAGTTGATTAAAGGTTTCTAATGGTGTCACTTATATGTTTCTAGGACTAAAATAGGCAGAGATTGACATGTGTGTTTGGAACAGTTTTTGTAGACTCCAGAGGGTTAACATAGACACAAATAGAAGTGATCAGGTACAAGATTAAGCATAAGCATACTTTAGTATAAGTATACTTTAGCATAGACACAAAGAGAAGTGATCAGGTACAAGATTAAGCAAAAGCATACTTTAGTATAAGTATACTTTAGCATAGCTTTCCCAGTAGCACTGTGCTGCAGCAGAAGCACATTAGGCCCTTAGAATCTTCACGAGTAGGAGGACTGTGAACATGCGTGAGATTACATTACATTAGAATGCCTCTAGTCCAATCAGAAATGAGTAAATAGTTGGTATTTTGTATGTGAGATCAGATGAGTCATGAGAAGGTTGTTTATGTGTTGCGTGTAGCTGAGTCAGGGGAGGAGTTCCTACCTGCGTGAGCCAGACTCAGCGCCCACAGACGCAGATAGGAGGCCGTGTTGGAGATGCAGCCCAGGCAGTACTCGATGGTGTGGATGGCCTGGTACACAAACACATCCCCCATGCTCACCTGCCAACACATCACACTCCAATCAGCCACTCAATCACACATTTCAGAGCTCCTCTCTGCTCCTCTCTTCTCTCTTCTCTCCTCTCTGCTCCTCTGCTCCTCTCTTCTCTCTGCTCCTCTCTTCTCTCCTCTCTTCTCTCTGCTCCTCTCTCCCCTCTGCTCCTCTCTTCTCTCTGCTCCTCTGCTCCTCTCTGCTCCTCTCTTCTCTCTGCTCCTCTCTGCTCCTTTGCTCCTCTCTTCTCTTCCCTCTGCTCCTCTCTGCTCCTCTCTTCTCTTCTCTCTGCTCCTCTGCTCCTCTCTTCTCTCTGCTCTTCTCTTCTCTCCTCTCTTCTCTCTTCTCTCTGCTCCCCTCTGCTCCTCTCTTCTCTCTGCTTCTCTCTGCTCCTCTCTGCTCCTCTCTTCTCTCTGCTCCCCTCTTCTCTCCGCTCCTCTCTGCTCCTCTCTGCTCCCCTCTGCTCCTCTCTTCGTTCCTCTCTGCTCCTCTGCTCCTCTCCGCTCCCCTATTGCTGGCTGCTCAGAGGAGCCTGCAGCGTGCTAAGATTGTATGTGAGGAGTCTCTAGCAGCAGGTGATCTGGACAGTGCTCAAGGTGTCCCCTCTGTTCTGGTCTCTGGACAGAAGCCCTCCTCTAGTGCTGGACCTCCTCTAGTGCTGCACCTCCTCTGGTGCTGCACCTCCTCTAGTGCTGGACCTCCTCTGGTGCTGGACTATCTACTGTAAACTCCAGTGCACCTCCTCTGGTGCTGGACCTCCTCTGGTGCTGCACCTCCTCTAGTGCTGGACCTCCTCTAGTGCTGGACTATCTACTGTAGACTCCACTGCACCTCCTCTGGTGCTGGACCTCCTCTGGTGCTGGACTATCTACTGTAGACTCCAGTGCACCTCCTCTAGTGCTGCACCTCCTCTAGTGCTGGACCTCCTCTAGTGCTGCACCTCCTCTAGTGCTGGACCTCCTCTAGTGCTGGACCTCCTCTAGTGCTGGACTATCTACTGTAGACTCCAGTGCACCTCCTCTAGTGCTGCACCTCCTCTAGTGCTGGACTATCTACTGTAGCATTTGTGCCACTACATGGATGTGCGTACTATAACAGACTCCGCTGCACTCCACTGCACTATATGGACGTGTGTACGTACTATAACAGACTCCACTGCACTATATGGACGTGTGTACGTACTAACAGACTCCACTGCACTATATGGACGTGTGTACGTACTATAACAGACTCCACTGCACTATATGGACGTGTGTACGTACTAACAGACTCCACTGCACTATATGGACGTGTGTACGTACTATAACAGACTCCACTGCACTATATGGTCGTGTGTACGTACTATAACAGACTCCACTGCACTATATGGACGTGTGTACGTACTATAACAGACTCCACTGCACTCCTGTGCCACTTCTAGGGCACTTCCTCTTGTGCATTTGAATATTATTGCTGTTGACCTACTTTGCTTCTAAATGTTACTGATGACAGAGACATACCTGGTTAATGTCACATATGAATAAAACAAAAGTAAGACATGTGTGGCTTCCTCATTGTCATGCAAATGAGAGGTTGCCGGTAAACAGGAGGTATGTGTGATGGAATGTGGTTGGACGGAAACGGAGTGAGAAGCCCACATCACAAGACTGAATTAATATTCTCGCGGCGCGGGCAGCAGGCGAAGGTCAGCCAGAAGACAACATCTCAGAAAACGTGAGGACCGTGCGGGACACTTCTTGTTAGTGATAGCAAATGGAATGCTTTGCAGGAAACGCCTGTTGTTGTTGTTGTTGTTGTTGTATTCAGTGCTTGAAGTGGGCCGGAACGCAGCGGAACGCAGTTCCGGAACTTCTGTATTTTCGTCTTTTGGGTTCCGCCACTTTTTTCAGCGTTCCGGTACTTACTGAAACTGATCCGACGCAGTGACAGTCACAGTGGCCCGAGAATAGACAATATCACAAGACCGATGAAAGACTACATTACCCACGAGCCACAACAGTGCCCTATCACAGTGTTTCTCAATCTACCGGGCCGCGAGAAGATTACCATCGGGCCGCCGGCAGACCCTCTCTGCCCTCTTCGAGACCACCATGCGGCCGCGGCCGCACTCATTCTTCTCGGTCATATTGCTGCGCGAGAAAATCGCACAGAAATAACATGCATATCATATGAAACTGCAGAACCTGGCCTTTCCAATGGTACTAGCCGCTAGTTTCTATGATGAACGGTTCGCGAGATAATTAGCGTTGAAAATTACAGTTACCTACAAAAATGAATGGCACATTCAGTTCTGCGTCATACCCATTCTTCTCTGTGAAATATCTGACGATTTCGTTACTGCCCTATGGCAAACTACATATCAAAATAAACAGGAGATCCTACTGATTCCAACGGCGTATAGAATGCCTCTGTGTAATTAGCTATAATCACAAGAAATCCTTTTTGGAAATCACATCAAATTTCTGCATTTTTTCATACCTCTCCATATCCCCCACTTCAAAATAATTTATTTTTCATATCAGAAGTTGTATTCAGACCCCTGTTTGTCATATAGCCATGGCAGATGCTTGAAATGCCATTTCAGGACCCAAAATAGCAATAGAAAGAACACTTACAGTCACACTTACCCACTTGTTCTGACTTTTGGCCAGTTATTGTTAATTAAATCAATGTAACAAGTAGGCCTATAGCCTATTTCACAGTTTTCTTCATCTGGGCCTTTAGCCCAAATGTTTCTGGTTCTAGGGCCCTTAGCCCAGTCTATTGTTAGGCCTACAAGTGGCTATGCTGCACTGGTCTGGTTCGTGTTGTTTTAATGGTTTTCCATATTCCATTTGTTAATTAGAAAAAAGTAACCTAGGCCTAGGCTATAGGTTAGTCCTTGAAAAAATATTAAATAAAAAACGTTTTTCAACCAACACATCCTAAAGACTTGATTTTTTTTTTCACCGTGTCGGAAAATTAGAGTTCCTGCACTTATTTTTTCCCACTTCAAGCACTGGTTGTATTGCACTGATTTGGATTGGGAGTTTCAGTGTTTGTTGTTTGCAGGGGTGAAAGTAGTTTTAAATTATTGCCTGTACTATGAAAAATGATCATAGGGAAAACCGTACACGCCTAAACATTTCCCATAAGCCTAAACATCCATGCCCATAGTATCAACTACAGTAACCTATGCCTAGCAGGGGTGTCCAAACTACGGTACGCGGGCCAACTGCGGCCCTTTAATGCGGCTTGCCGAGCATTCATTAGTTTATCATAGATCCGGCCCGCCACACACTTATTGGCTGTTCGTTATTTTTAGTGGGAAATGTTTAGGCTTGTAGGGTTTTCCTAGTTTCAGTGTTTGTTGTTTGCAGGGGTGAAAGTAGTTTTAAATTCTTTAAATGAATTGCCTGTGCTATGTAAAATGATCATAGGGAAAACCCTACACGCCTAAACATTTCCCATAAGCCTAAACATCTCCAACACACCTAAATAGGATGCATTTAATGATTTCTATGAACCTATTTGCAGAGCATTCATCAGGTACTATTACTCTTTCACTCTTACACTCACTCTCTTCTTCCAGCCTGTCCTCCACAGTACTAACTCTTCTCTACAGTACTAACTCTTCAGGGTGAACTGTACTCCCTTGTAAGTTGCAGGAGGGTCATTCCATGTGAAATCAACCAATTTCAGCAAAATTTGTCAGGTGACCCTCTCTGAAAAATCACAGGTCTCTGTAGGCCGAGGCTTTGCATACATCTTCAATAGTATATCTGTATAACTACTCGTTGCAAAACTACAGCCCTTTGACATTTCAAGTAATTTCACGCATTGTGATGAACAATCCTTTTTGTTCAACTTGCAACATTATTGGCTCTTTTGGTATTTCACTCACATTAGTGAAACTATGTGAATAGAATTCAGATTTTCCTGTTTAATTAAAAAATCCAATCAGATCAGATGTATCTTGTGTAATTTCCCCTCTCTCTGAATAAATTCATTATGTGAAAAGACATCATCGCCTTTGAAGGCTTCTCGTTCAAAAAGAATGTGACACAAATTCATCAGATTGTTCCCCCACCCACATGGACTATAAGGTCATGTCCATACATTAACTTTGGCTATTATATTAACATATTGGCAGAGCATTTTGTTTTTTTAAATGGGCTCGATTTTCAAAAAGCCCATTTTCATCTTCTCATTTCAACATATGGACAGGTTTTTTTATTATTATTATTTCACCATATATCATTCTGTATGTGAGGATCATCTGTCCAACATTTGGGCTTGTTGGCTGAGTTTCCTTATAGAGGTATTTTTGGAAAATATTGTTTATAAATCCACTGAATTTGTATTGGACCTGCTGTACCACTTTAAGAGAGTCACTTATAGTCTATAAGTGACCTTATAGTCCATATGAATGGGGGGAAAAATCAGACAAATATGTGTCACATACTTTTTGAATGAGAAGCCTTCAAAGGTGATGATTTATTTTCACATAATGAATTTATAGCCATTTTCGGGGGAAATGACACGTCTGATCTGATTGAATTTATTAATTCAACAGGAAAATCTGCTCCTATTCACATATTTCACTAAAGTGTGCAAAATACCAAAAGAGCCAATAATGTTGCAAGTTGAACAAAAAGGATTGTTCACCACGATGCCTAAAATGACTTGAAGCTTCAAAGGGCTGTAGTTGTGGAACCACTCGTGACACAGATATACTATTTAAGATGTATGCATGGGTTTGGAACAATTTGTGACACAGGTATACTATTTAAGATGCATAGGTTTGGTCTACAAACAGCTGTGATTTTTTACAGACTTTTTTGCAGAGGGTCACTCGTCAGCCACTGGGTGATTTGACACGGAATGACCCAGGAAGCAAAACAAAGAGTTAGCGTGAGAAAGACATGTGGCGTTAGAGGAGTTCAGCCCTGTTTTTGGCAGGCAGTTTAGTTCACAGAGCCGCGACCGCCTGCTTGTTTGTGTGTGGGTGCTTTGTGAGGGCTGACCTGGTTGTTTGTGTTTGTGTGTGTGTGTTTGTGTGTACAGGTAAGTGGCGGTGCTCCAAGTTACCGTTTCCTGCTTGCGTCCAGGCGCCAAACCACTCCCATCAGGAGCCGCCTGCTTGTTTGAGTGTGGGTGCTTTGTGATGCCTATCAGCCCTGGTTGTTTGTGTTTGTGTGTGTGTTTGTGTGTACAGGTAAGTGGCGGTGCTCCGAGTTACCGTTTCCTGCTTGCGTCCAGGCGCCAAACCACTCCCATCAGGAGCCACCGGCTGGTTCTGCTGTCTGGCCCCAAACTCCTGCAACAGCAGCACATTTGACTAGTTATGTCTGGCCCCAAACTCCTGCAACAGCAGCGCATTTGACTAGTTATGTCTGGCCCCAAACTCCTGAAACAGCAGCACATTTGACTAGTTATGTCTGGCCCCAAACTCCTGCAACAGCAGCACATTTGACTAGTTATGTCTGGCCCCAAACTCCTGAAACAGCAGCACATTTGACTAGTTATGTCTGGCCCCAAACTCCTGCAACAGCACCACATTTGACTTGTTATGTCTGGCCCCAAACTCCTGAAACAGCAGCACACTAGACTTGTTATGTCTGGCCCCAAACTCCTGAAACAGCAGCACATTTGACTTGTTATGTCTGGCCCCAAACTCCTGAAACAGCAGCACATTTGACTAGTTATGTCTGGCCCCAAACTCCTGCAACAGCAGCACATTTGACTAGTTATGTCTGGCCCCAAACTCCTGAAACAGCAGCACATTTGACTTGTTATGTCTGGCCCCAAACTCCTGAAACAGCAGCACATTTGACTTGTTATGTCTGGCCCCAAACTCCTGAAACAGCAGCACATTTGACTAGTTATGTCTGGCCCCAAACTCCTGAAACAGCAGCACATTTGACTAGTTATGTCTGGCCCCAAACTCCTGCAACAGCACCACATTTGACTAGTTATGTCTGGCCCCAAACTCCTGAAACAGCACCACATTTGACTTGTTATGTCTGGCCCCAAACTCCTGAAACAGCAGCACATTTGACTAGTTATGTCTGGCCCCAAACTCCTGAAACAGCAGCACATTTGACTAGTTATGTCTGGCCCCAAACTCCTGCAACAGCAGCACACTAGACTTGTTATGTCTGGCCCCAAACTCCTGCAACAGCAGCACACTAGACTTGTTATGTCTGGCCCCAAACTCCTGAAACAGCAGCACATTTGACTTGTTATGTCTGGCCCCAAACTCCTGAAACAGCAGCACATTTGACTTGTTATGTCTGAAACCTTGAACCGGTATGTACACATCTTTGGCTCAGTACACAGAATGCTGGTAGAATTGTCAGTGTAATTATGGGTTTTGGGAAGAGCTGATGGTTAAGGTTACCAGCATTAAGTTGCTAACTAAATGAATTGAAAATCACCATCAATCATGATCATTGATCATCACACATCACACAATCCCAGAGTCATGACCCAATCCCAGCCTCTCTGCACCCTGCACACCACTGTCTGTGCCAAACACTTTCTCCACTGGAGTCACGTTTCAGCCGCCACCCTCAGCCACGCTTGAGCTGCAAAGGCAAGTGGGCGCTAAGGAAAGCCACGCCCTCATTTAACCCTCATATGTTTTTACTGCCATCACACAACCAATACACACTTCAACACGGATGCTTCAGCAATGATGCAGTTCTGACGGTGTGGTGAAAAGATGCGACTGCACAGCATTCCTGCCTATACTGTATAATCACTGCATTCCTGCCTATACTGTAT
>NC_085012.1:3076648-3096648 GCF_963854185.1 Sardina pilchardus
AGGTGTAGCTGAAGTAGCTGTGGGGTAAGAGGGCAGGTGTAGTACAGTAGCTGTGGGGTAAGAGGGCAGCTGAAATAGCTCTGGGGTAAGAGGGCGTGTGATTCACAAAGGCGGCACTAACAACAACAACAACAATCTCTCCAGAATGCAACGCCCCCACAGACTACCGTGCCTTCCCCTCACGTGCCCCAGCAGCAGAGCTCCTCGCGTGACGTGCCACATGTGGGGTGTGGTGCCTCGCCACGTAGGGGCAGGCCCAGATCTCACTCACATGTAGTTCACTAAGCTCAGCGTGATTCCAAAGAGCATGTGGATGACCCCGATGATCACCGACATCTTCATCTTGTAGGAGTTCAGGAAGGTGAGCTTATTTGATGCAATGTTCCAGATCTGACAGATCAAAAGACAAAAAGATAAAAAATAAAAAAAAACGCATAAAGACAGCACAGGTTCATATCAACGATGGACAAAAGCTATCGGTGAGGCATCGAGGGCACATTGTAGATTATAGACGGCAATGTGCTTCTCATTTACATGCAGAGATGGCGACACAGGCCCAATCCAACGTCCAGACTCACACACTCACAGGCCCAATCCCATCGTCCAGACTCACAGACTCTCAGGCCCAATCCCAACGTCCAGACTCACAGGCCCAATCCCATCGTCCAGACTCACAGACTCACAGGCTTTGCTGCGTGTTCACGTGAGATTTGTAAGGGCCTAGGGCTGTCCCAGCGTCGCGTGAGGGCTTCAGTACATACTTCCCCACTTCCTGAGCCCTTTCCGTGAGTCTGCATCGATGACTTCATCACAGGGAATTACTCACAGGTCAAAGCATTTACCGAGAAATGACGACGGCGCCGTTAACAACAGCAGCACAACAGTACAACAGCACGACACACGAGCATGGTGACGACGGCGCCGCCGTTAACAACAGCAGCACAACAGTACAACAGCACGACACACGTGCATGGTGCAAGTGCCAGCAGATACTGTACAAATACTGGCTCATGAAACGTAACAAAATAAAATACAAAATACGGATGTGAAAAATGTATGTAATTAAAATACAAGTAATTAATAATTTGAAAACACAGAAATATCTACACAATAATCATGATATTTCAATTTTTAAAATAAACTACAAGTTGTACAGTATTATTGAAAATCTATCCCCAAGATAGTACTACTGGCTAGCGCGGGACTATTAAATTCGGGACATTGGGGCTCCCATTTCAGTGTAAACGATGATTGGACAACAAGCAGGCTTCACAACAGTGGGACAACTGTGACAAAGCAAAATACCATAATTTTCCATAACCAATGAAAGCAGTTCAACACATGGAACAGCTCGGGGGGGAATATATATTCTGTGAGCATCTAGCAGGTCAACTGCTACAATTTTAAATCAGACAATGGCCAGACGGAATATTACAATTCCATTTTACCCAGTTGATTTACTGATAATCCATGAATGCATTTGGTACTCTTATCCAGTTGATTTACTGATTAATCCATGCCTATATTACCCACCAGGGGGCGCCCGCCTCACACTTGGACAAGTGCTGCATTACTGTGACAGAGGAAAAATAAGGCTTCAAGACTACAAAGTCATACAAAGGATGCCACCTAGTGGACAAAACAGGAATTCCTCCCCCTAATGAGAGCCCAGTCAGACCAGTCACATTCAGCTGCCCTGGGCCACTACTGACCAGGGCCAGTTTAGCGCCGGCGTCCCTGCTGGACTCAGCTGTGTACCAGCACAGCCACAGAGCCTCTCCGCCACTCACCGGGTCCATGCCACACGGGTACGGCTCTAGCACTCACCGGGTCCATGCCAAATGGGTACGGGCTCTAGCACTCACCGGGTCCATGCCAAATGGGTACGGCTCTAGCACTCACCGGGTCCATGCCAAACGGGTACAGGCTCTAGCACTCCCCGGGTCCATGCCACACGGGTACAGGCTCTAGCACTCCCCGGGTCCATGCCACACGGGTACAGGCTCTAGCACTCCCCGGGTCCATGCCACACGGGTACAGGCTCTAGCACTCCCCGGGTCCATGCCACACGGGTACAGGCTCTAGCACTCCCCGGGTCCATGCCACACGGGTACAGGCTCTAGCACTCACCGGGTCCATGCCACACGGGTACAGGCTCTAGCACTCCCCGGGTCCATGCCACACGGGTACGGGCTCTTATCTAGCACTCAGCACTCACCGGGTCCATAACGGGTACGGGCTCTAGCACTCACCGGGTCCATGCCAAACGGGTACGGGCTCCCGGAGAACACACCGGGCACGGCAGGGTCCAGCTGGAGGTGAGTGTTACCATGGAGACTCTCGTTCCTGATGACAACACAGAACACACAAAGCGTTAGAGTCCTGCTGAGGTCTTTGCTCCGCCTCAGAGACTAGTGTCCTTCCAAGGAAAAGTAGAAATTGAAACGGACTTACTGAGGGAGCAGCCAAGCTCATCAAAGGGAACTCTATTTTTCTTTTCAGGTTTTATGAGTGAATCTTCTACTGGGCAGTGGGCAATAATTTGCACTTCCACAAGTGATCAGGAAATGCAGTCCAATCAGATAACTGTGATGTGTTCACTTGATCACCCCAGTACAGTCCCTACAGTGATGCAACACAATGAAATCTATTGGGCATTTGATAATTCCTTTTGAAGTTCCTACATGAATTATTTTCCATCTCAAGTTCTTTCTTTGCTTAGCTCCAGAGCAGATTTCAGAGGCTCAATATCCAACATCGTAACATATGTTTATGTTATAGTCTAGACTTGTGGACTCATATATTGGAATTACGTTTTTGACATCATGCAGCAGTTATTTGTTGTTTGGAGGCAAACCAAGTAGAGTTTATTATTTCAGCGGCCATTTACCACAGTCACATGAAACAGTACAGTACACTCACATCCAGGCCCATAGACTATGAGACAGTATAGTACACTCACACCCATAGACTATGAAGCATCAGTACAGCACACTCACATCCAGGCCCATAGACTGTGAAGCATCAGTACAGTACACTCACATCCAGGGCCATAGACTATGAAACAGCATAGTACACTCACACCCATAGACTATGAAGCATCAGTATACACTCACGTCTAGGCCCATAGACTATGAAGCATCAGTCTACACTCACGTCCAGGCCCATAGACTATGAAGCATCAGTATACACTCACGTCCAGGCCCATAGACTTTGAAGCATCAGTATACACTCACGTCCAGGCCCATAGACTATGAAGCATCAGTATACACTCACGTCCAGGCCCATAGACTATGAAGCATCAGTACAGTACACTCACGTCCAGGCCCATAGACTATGAAGCATCAGTATACACTCACGTCTAGGCCCATAGACTATGAAGCATCAGTACAGCACACTCACGTCCAGGCCCATAGACTATGAAGCATCAGTACAGCACACTCACACCCATAGACTATGAAGCATCAGTATACACTCACGTCCAGGGCCCATGGGGGTGCAACATGGGCCTGACGCTCCAGGAGGAACCGAAGACGTTGAAGGACTTGGAGAAGCAGTCGTTGTAGATGAGGCCCGTGTAGATGGAGAAGAGTCCCATGAGGAGCACGATGTAGCGCCCGCCCACCAACACGTCAATCAGCTGGGGAAACATTAGCGTTAGCATTAGCGCCCGCCCACCAACACGTCAATCAGCTGGGGAAACATTAGCGTTAGCATTAGCGCCCGCCCACCAACACGTCAATCAGCTGGGGAAACATTAGCGTTATGTGCAAAATAATGAGGTTTCCTTAATGATATTTAATAAATGTATGTTTTTATAAATTATTTATAATTGTTTTATTAGGGAGTTCAGAGTGAAGATGATGATTACTCTAACACACTCACATCTCTCTTTTTTACTTCTACTTACTACTACGTCTTGTAATGTCATAATTCTAGTATTGTAGTGTAATGCTTGTATTGTAATGTTGTCATGTTTCTAGTACAGCATTGTAGTGTACTTGTATTGTACTATTGATGTACTTGTGGTTGTAGTATTGTAGTGTAGTGTACTTGTATTGTACTACTGATGTAGTTGTGGTTGTAGTATTGTAGTGTACTTGTATTGTACTACTGATGTAGTTGTGGTAGTAGTACTGGACTGCAATTAATACTTGTATTGTAAAAATATGTGTTCACTCTGCCTCACATCTGTAACCCTCTCTCTCTCTCTCTCTCTCTCTCTTTCTCTCTCTCTCGGTCATGTTTTACCTCATTCTTCAGCTGACGGAAGTGTTCCTCTTGGTAGATGATCCAGACGGCCAGTAGACTCATGACAAGACCGTGACCACAGTCCCCGAACATGATGGCGAAGAGGAACGGGAACGTGACCACGGTGTAGGGAGCTGAGAACACACACACACACACACACACAGCACATGAGGAACGGGAACGTGACGATGGTGTAGGCGCTGAGAACACACACACACACACACACACACACAGCACATGAGGAACGGGAACGTGACGATGGTGTAGGCGCTGAGAACACACACACACACACACACACACACACACACACACACACACACAGCACATGAGGAACGGGAACGTGACGATGGTGTAGGCGCTGAGAACATCACGGGAACGTGACGGATGGTCATTCATTGACACCCTGCTCAAGGAGGGTGAAGCCACAGAGTGCCAGGGCTGAAGGTGTTCAGACTGCTGGATCAAAGCACATTCACGGAGAGTTGACTGGAGGGGAAAATGTGGCAGGACCAGGTGCAAGCATCAAGGATGGCCACTGCTGGAGAGAGTTGTCATGCAAAGCTGATTCAAGGACTTGGGAGAACTTCACATCTACCACCAAGACTGCACACGAACATCTACTGGAGTTATTTATCCACTTTGCATCATATCATGTATGTGCCCATATACGGTGTGTGTTTATCACCTGGGTTGAGTTCCTGTTGTGTGTGTGTGCCCATATACGGTGTGTGTTTATCACCCGGGTTGAGTTCCTGTTGTGTGTGCGTGCCCATATACGGTGTGTGTTTATCACCTGGGTTGAGTTCCTGTTGTGTGTACGTGCCCATATACGGTGTGTGTTTATCACCTGGGTTGAGTTCCTGTTGTGTGTACGTGCCCATATACGGTGTGTGTTTATCACCTGGGTTGAGTTCCTGTTGTGTGTACGTGCCCATATACGGTGTGTGTTTATCACCTGGGTTGAGTTCCTGTTGTGTGTGCGTGCCCATATACGGTGTGTGTTTATCACCTGGGTTGAGTTCCTGTTGTGTGTACGTGCCCATATACGGTGTGTGTTTATCACCTGGGTTGAGTTCCTGTTGTGTGTACGTGCCCATATACGGTGTGTGTTTATCACCTGGGTTGAGTTCCTGTTGTGTGTACGTGCCCATATACGGTGTGTGTTTATCACCTGGGTTGATCTCCTGGTAGTCGGCCATATACGGTGTGTGTTTATCACCTGGGTTGAGTTCCTGTTGTGTGTGCGTGCCCATATACGGTGTGTGTTCATCACCTGGGTTGATCTCCTGGTAGTCGGCCACTCCGTAGGCGTCGATGAGGCCCTGGAAGGCGCAGGTGAAGGCGTTGGTCCTGTTGAAGGTGGGGGGCGTGTGGCTCGTGGAGATGCGGTTCAACACCGGGCTCAGACTACAGCCACTCTGCTCCTATTCTCACACACACACACACACACACACACACACACACATACACACAGAGAGAACGGCACACACACACACACACACACACACAGAGACGCACACACACACAGACGCACACACACACACACACACACACACACACACACACACACAGAACGGCACACACACACACACACACAAAGAATGGCACACACACACAGAGACACACACACAGACGCACACACACACACACACACACACACATACACACACACACACACACACAGAGAGAACGGCACACACACACACACACACACACACACACACACACAAGCGCACACACACACGCACAAGATTGGCTTGAATCTAAATAATCAAATCCCCTCGTATGCGCTGTAAAGAGCCAGAGTGTCCATGTAAATTGCCTCATTCTGAAGTCCTCCTGCCAGCCTTTGATTGAATAGTTTTGCAACAGCAGGCTTTGCCTCAGCTTTATTAAACAGTTCTCTACTCTTCCCCTGTGTCTCCCCACTGAATTATGCTAAAAGGGACTCCAAATAAGCAACAAACTATTTGTCGGCGGCTCCATTAAGTCAACTGTGGCAGACGGTGAAGTGTACACTCACGAACATAAACTGTGATTAAGAACCACTCATCCCAAGCCCCCCTCTATCAACGTGTGCTCAATCTCTCTCTCTCTCCCTCTCTCTCTCCTTTTCCCTGCCACTCCTTCTATCTCTCTTTCTCTACCACTCCTTCTCTCTCCCTTTCCCCCTGCCACTCCTTCTCTCTCTCTCTCTCTCCCTGCCACTCCTTCTCTCTCTCTTTCTCTGTCACTCCTCTCTCTCTCTCTCTCTCTCTCTCTCTCTCTCCCTGCCACTCCTTCTCTCTCTCTTTCTCTGTCACTCTCTCTCTCTCTCTCCCTGCACTCCTCTCTCTCTCTCTCTCTCTCGGGCGGTTCTACTCACAGATCCCTTCCTCAGGGCGGCCTGCACTGACGCGAGGTCAGTCACCGGGCACCAGATCTCGGCCACGATGAGCTTCTGCGTGATGTCTATGTTGCAGAGGTTCAGGGTGTGGTAGATGGCCTTCATCTTCCTCACTTTGGTGCTCCAGTCCTGGATGTGTCCGGCCGCGGCGCTCAGCACGTTCTGACGGTACTCCTCCGTCTTCTTCAGGATCTTTGGACCAGACAGAGAGGGGGGGGGGGCGCTCAGGAGCAGAGAACACACATGACTACAGATCTAGAACATACAGAACATACAATACTACAGGTCTAGAAGATACAGAACATACATGACTACAGTTCTAGAACATACAGAACATACAATACTACAGTTCTAGAACATACAGAACATACATTACTACAGTTCTAGAAGATACAGAACATACAATACTACAGTTCTAGAAGATACAGAACATACAATACTACAGTTCTAGAACATACAGTTAAAATATACAATACTGCAGCTCTAGAAGATACAGTTAAAATATGGCAGGACCAGAGAACATACAATTCTTAGAGAACCAGAGAAGATGCAATTAAAACACTAAGGGACTATTAACACTGTGGGACTATGGACAATATGGGACTATAAACACTATGGGACTATAAACACTATGGGACTATAAACACTATGTGACTATGGACACTATGGGACTATGGACACTATGGGACTATGGGACTATAGACACTATGGGACTATGGACACTATAAACACTATGGGACTATGGGACTATAAACACTATGGGACTATGGGACTATAAACACTATGGGACTATGGGACTATAGACACTATGGGACTACAGGCACTATAAACACTATGGGACTATAAACACTATGGGACTATGGACACTAAACACTATAGGACTATGGTCACTTGAAACACTGTGGGACTATGGACACTATGGGACTATGGGACTACGGACACTTTAAACACTATAAACACTGTGGGACTATGGACACTATGGGACTATGGGACTACGGACAATTTAAACACTATAAACACTATGGGACTATGGACACTATAAACACTATAAACACTATGGACACTATGGGACTATGGGGCTATAAACACTATAAACACTATAAACACTATAAACACTATGGGACTATAAACACTATGGGACTATAAACACTATGGGACTATAAACACTATGTGACTATGGGGCTATAGACACTATAAACACTATGGACACTATGGGACTATGGACACTATAAACACTATAAACACTATAAACACTATGGACACTATGGGACTATGGGACTACGGACACTTTAAACACTTTAAACACTATAAACACTATGGACTGTGTTCATTATCACCTGTCCCAGTGTGGCCTACCTCATCCTCATGGCCTACTACTACTACTATACCATTCTGAGGTCCGTCATGGCCTACTACTACTACTGAAGCATTTTGAGGTCCGTCATGGCCTACTACTACTACTGAAGCATTTTGAGGTCCGTCATGGCCTACTACTACTACTATACCATTCTGAGGTCCGTCATGGCCTACTACTACTACTGAAGCATTTTGAGGTCCGTCATGGCCTACTACTACTACTGAAGCATTCTGAGGTCCGTCATGGCCTACTACTACTACTATACCATTTTGAGGTCTGAAATCCGAGTGCTGACGTTGACCCTCATGTTTTTCCGGGCAGTAGGTTTATTTGGGCAGGGATACAGACTAGCATGGAAGCTACAAGAGGAGAGAGAGAGACAGAGAGAGAGAGAGAGAGAGAGAGAGAGAGAGAGAGAGAGAGAGATGTTGGCCACAGATTCAAATCTACATGGGCAAATGAGAGGGTATGTGCACCTGAGGCAAATTGCTTTATAAAACTGTGAAAACTTACCCTTCACATATTAATTTACCCTTAACATATTTATAAAACTGTGAAAACTTACCCTTCACATATTTTCCGGATCTTTCTGCGGACGTGATCTCCTTGTATGAATATTATGAAGACAACTTTCTTCACCGGCCCCTCCTGGAAATATATATTACATTAATTGTGTTGCATTTAATTGCTACTTAATTTAAGTTAACGGCTCTGTTACACGTGTTACCGATGCAGTTTTCATGCCAAGACCCTGATGATCCCTTCTAAAACCTGCACATATTTTACCTCCGCCAAGGAGGTATATGTTTTCATCGGGGACCGGCGTTTGTTTGTTTGTTTCCATTTTCCATTTGATGGTGGATCTTCTTATGTTCTAACATTCAAGCATTTGTCTTGAAACTGCTCTGATTCTCTCATCATAATCTTGTTAACCTAGATAATCTGAGGTAGAGAGCAGAGATTGATCATCTGAGGTGATAATCTGAGATGATAATCTGAGGTGTGGACAGGTTGATAATCTGAGGTGATAATCTGAGGTAGATAGCAGAGGTTGATAATCTGAGGTAGATAATCTGAGGTGTGGACAGGTTGATAATCTGAGGTGATAATCTAAGGTAGAGAGCAGAGGTTGATCATCTGAGGTGAGCAGAGTGATAATCTGAGGAGAGCAGAGGTTAACTAGAAAAGCACACAGAGAGCGCAGACCTCCGCCTGTATTGTTCCTCCAAGGTTGTCATACATTTGAACCTAAACTATTCAGATCGCCACCACGTGGCCATACCATGCCATTACACCACTAACAGAATCCCGACATTATTACAAATCACTCTCAAAATCTAGTCGTATCTTCCTTGGGTCATTTCTGACATTCCCTGAAAATGTCATCGAAATCTATCCATTACTTTTTGAGTTATCTTGCTAACAAACAGACAGACAGACAAACAAACAGACAAACAAACGCCGGTCCCCGATGAAAACATAACCTCCTTGGCGGAGGTAATAATCTGAGGAGAGCAAAGATTGATAATCTGAGGTGATAATCTGAGGTGAGCAGAGATTGATAATCTGAGGTGATAATCTGAGGTTCTCACTGTGTTGTTCTCTTCCTCCTGGATCTGGATTTCAGCGTGACGCAGAACAAAGTTGCCATGAAACAGTCGCCACAGGATCTTCTCAAAGGAGAGGAATCTCTCGTGCCTGATTACTCCAGCCACAAACCTGATGGGGAGTTGGGCTGGGTGTCAGTGATGGTGTCATGTGATCACTTTTACAACAATGCCTTCAACATCTGATGGGGAATACGTTTAGTTTATGAAATTTGTCAAAGTGCAAATTATAATGCGCACTATTGTATGTTAAAGTAGATGTACAAACTGACCGCCACACAGTCCTGCACATTCTATCTACAAAAATAAAGTCGTCTCCATCTCCTACTCCATCCCATACTCTTGCAACAGTTTGAGGGGGCCGGTGTTGCTGTCCACTGTGTGTGTGTGTGTGTGTGTACCCCAGTTTGAGGGGGCCGGTGTTGCTGTATATTGTGTGTGTGTGTGTGTGTGTGTGTGTGTGTGTGTGTACACCCCAGTTTGAGTGGGCCGGTGTTGCTGTATATTGTGTGTGTGTGTGTGTGTGTGTGTGTGTGTGTGTGTGTGTGTGTGTACCCCAGTTTGAGGGGGCCGGTGTTGCTGGCGATGCTGCTGGTGCGGCTGACCATGCGTGATGAGGTGGTCAGCGTGATGGAGTCTTCGGACGGCAGCTCAGACACCGACAGCTGGCACTCCGCCTGCAGGGCACACACACACACACACACACACACACACACACACACACACACACACACACACACACACACACACACACACACACTGTAGTACAGCTGGCACTGCAGTGAGAACATCAGCTCTAGTATGACGGCTTCCTCTGCACATGATATGTCCCATCCTCCCTCCACAGCATCCTTAACACCTCCTCTATTCTGAACAGGAGACTCAAGTGGCACTCCTCTTCTTATCTATTTATCTATTTTATCCTATTTTATTATTTGTTAGGTTATGCACTTTGTACAGCACTTTGGACAGTGTGAGCTGTGGTTAAATGTGCTCTATAAATAAACCTTACTTACTTACTTACTTACTTACCTACCATTAACACCTCCTCTATTCTGAACAGGAGAGTCAAGTGGCACTCCTCCACACCATCCTTAACACCTCCTCTATTCAAGAGTCAAGTGGCAAGTGGGGTTAGGTGCCTCAAGGGAACTTTAGCCGTGGACTGGTCGGAGATCGAACTGGCAACCCTCCATTCACAAGCTCGAAGCCCTAACCAGTAGGGCACGGCTGCCCCCAAGCGTGCCTGCCTGCAAGCGCCAGGTGAGAGCCAGGTGAGAGCCAGGTGAGGCGTACCTGTTCTACTGTAAGAGCCAGGTGAGGCGTCCCTGTTCTACTGTAAGAGCCAGGTGAGAGCCAGGTGAGGCGTACCTGTTCGACTGTAAGAGCCAGGTGAGAGCCAGGTGAGGCGTACCTGTTCTACTGTAAGAGCCAGGTGAGAGCCAGGTGAGGCGTACCTGTTCTACTGTAAGAGCCAGGTGAGAGCCAGGTGAGGCGTACCTGTTCAACTGTAAGAGCCAGGTGAGAGCCAGGTGAGGCGTACCTGTTCTACTGTAAGAGCCAGGTGAGGCGTACCTGTTCTACTGTAAGAGCCAGGTGAGAGCCAGGTGAGGCGTACCTGTTCGAAGAAGTCCTCAGCCATCTGCAGCAGGTACTTCATCTCCAGGAGCTCAGTGAAGTTGTGCTTCAGTGTGTCCCTGTTGGAGTTGATCTCTCTCAGCTCCTGCTCCAGCTTCTCAAACGTAGACTGTGTGTAGCGCAAGTCAGATCACTTATTACGCACTCATGCAGACTGTGTGTGTCTGTGTGTGTGTGTGTGTGTGTGTGTGTGTAGGTGAGATCACTTATTACACGCTCATGTAGACTGTGTGTGTGTGTGTAGAGATCACTTATTATGCACTCATGTAGACTGTGTGTGTGTGTGTGTGTAGAGATCACTTATTACACGCTCAATTGGACTGTGTGTGTGTGTGTGTGTGTGTGTGTGTAGGTGAGATCACTTATTACGCACTCATGTAGACTGTGTGTGTGTGTGTGTGTGTGTGTGTGTGAGTGTAGAGATCAGTTATTACGTGCTCATGTAGACTGTGTGTGTGTGTGTGTGTAGGTGAGATCCCTTATTACGCACTCATGTAGACTGTGTGTGTCTGTAGAGATCAGTTATTACGCGCTCATGTAGACTGTGTGTGTGTGTGTGTGTGTAGAGATCAGTTATTACGCACTCATGTAAACTGTGTGTGTATGTGTGTGTCGCAGGTGAGGTGAATTATTACGCGCTCATGTAGACTGTGTGTGTGTGTGTGTGTGTTTGTGTGTGTGTGTGTGTGTGTGTGTGCGCGTGTGTGTGGAGATCAGTTATTACGCGCTCATGTAAACTGTGTGTGTGTGTGTGTGTGTGTGTGTGTCGTAGGTGAGATGAGTTATCATGCGCTCATGTAAACTGTGTATGTGTGTATGTGTGTGTGTGTGTGTGTGTGTGTGTGTGTGTGTGTGTGTGTGTGTGTGTGTCGCAGGTGAGATGAGTTATTACGCGCTCATGTAAACTGTGTGTGTGTGTGTGTGTGTGTGTGTGTCGCAGGTGAGATGAGTCATTACGCGCTCATGTAAACTGTGTGTGTGTGTGTGTGTGTGTGTGTGTCGCAGGTGAGATGAGTTATTATGCGCTCATGCATGGTCATGAGGTGAACATGGATAGGAGCAGTAGGAAGATATCAGTGGAGCGGTGATCCACTGTGTTGTGCAGTTTGAGTACATTGTTTAGAGAAGTGCACTTACTGTGATGAGAAATGCAGAAAGGCGACTAATGAACTATGCAATACTCTACATGCTGTGCATTCTTGACGAATTGTAAGATATATGCTGTGTGTATTAGATGTACATAATGTATATTATATGCTGTGTATAGCTTGATGAATTGTACGATATATGCTGTGTGTATATATTAGATGTACATAATGTATATGATATGCTGTGTATAGCTTGATGAATTGTACGATATATGCTGTGTGTGTATATTAGATGTACATAATGTATATGATATGCTGTATATAGCTTGATGATTTGTACGATATATGCTGTGTGTATATATTAGATGTACATAATATGTGATATGCTGTGTAAAGCTTGATGAATTGTACGATATGCTGTGTGTATACTGTATATTAGATGTACATAATGTATATGATATGCTGTGTATAGCTTAATGAATTGTACAATATATGCTGTGTGTATATATTAGATGTACATAATGTATATGATATGCTGTGTATAGCTTGATGAATTATACGATATGCTGTGTGTATATATTAGATGTACATAATGTATATGATATGCTGTGTATAGCTTAATGAATTGTACGATATGCTGTGTGTATATATTAGATGTGCATAATGTATATGATATGCTATGTATAGCTTGATGAATTATACGATATATGCTGTGTATATATTAGATGTACATAATGTATATGATATGCTGTGTATAGCTTAGTGAACGGAAAAGTAACAGAGCAGGCATTAGATCAGCGTGATGTGAGCAGCGTCACCTCAAGTTCAAACACGTCCCGAGGACACGGCACCCTCTCCGTGTCTGAGCCCCTGGCCACAGCGATGTCACTCTTCAGCATCTCCTTCTGCAGCAGCCCTGGAACAACAAGCCCGAGCTGTCACTCACAGCCCAGCAGTCCACAGCACACACACACGCTGGCCACACAAACACTGGGCTGCACAATCTCAACCTCAATCTGGAATCACATGTACATGTAAACACACATCACACTTCAAATGTGCAAACAACTATATATCATACCATACCATTATACGTTATAAAGATATGAGGTGATGACTAACATATTATACGTTATAAAGATATGAGGTGATGACTATATTATACGTTATAAAGATATGAGGTGATGACTACTATATTATACGCTACAAATATATGAGGTGATGACTACTATATTATACGTTATAAAGATATGAGGTGATGACTATTATATTATAGGTTATAAATATATGAGGTGATGACTACTATATTATACATTATAAAGATATGAGGTGATGACTACTATATTATACGTAATAAAGATATGAGGTGATGACTATTATATTATAGGTTATAAATATATGAGGTGATGACTACTATATTATACATTATAAAGATATGAGGTGATGACTACTATATTATACGTGATAAATATATGAGGTGAGTAAAAGTGTTTCTCATTGATGTCCTGAGTACTCACTGAGGATTCTCTCCATGTCTTCACATTTTCTCACTTCATTTACAAACTTCCTCTGGAAGGCAGACGTGTCTGGATTCAGCTGGAAGCAACAGCAACAGGACACACTCAGGGTCAGTAGTGTAGCAACAGGACACACTCAGGCTCAACAGCAACAGGACACACTCAGGGTCAGTAGCGTAGCAACAGGACACACTCAGGGTCAGTAGCGTAGCAACAGGACACACTCTGGGTCAGCAGCAACAGGACACACTCAGGGTCAACAAGACACACTCAGGGTCAGTAGCGTAGCAACAGGACACACTCAGGGTCAGTAGCGTAGCAACAGGACACACTCAGGGTCAGTAGCGTAGCAACAGGACGCACTCAGGGTCAGTAGCAACAGGACACACTCAGGGTCAACAGGACACACTCAGGGTCAACAGGACACACTCAGGGTCAGTAGCGTAGCAACAGGACACACTCAGGGTCAACAGGACACACTCAGGGTCAGTAGCGTAGCAACAGGACACACTCAGGGTCAACAGGACACACTCAGGGTCAGTAGCGTAGCAACAGGACACACTCAGGGTCAGTAGCGTAGCAACAGGACACACTCAGGGTTAGTAGCGTAGCAACAGGACGCACTCAGGGTCAGTAGCAACAGGACGCACTCAGGGTCAGTAGCAACAGGACGCACTCAGGGTCAGTAGCAACAGGACACACTCAGGGTCAGTAGCAACAGGACACACTCAGGGTCAACAGGACACACTCAGGGTCAGTAGCAACAGGACACACTCAGGGTCAACAGGACACACTCAGGGTCAGTAGCGTAGCAACAGGACACACTCAGGGTCAGTAGCAACAGGACACACTCAGGGTCAGTAGCGTAGCAACAGGACACACTCAGGGTCAGTAGCAACAGGACACACTCAGGGTCAACAGGACACACTCAGGGTCAGTAGCAACAGGACACACTCAGGGTCAACAGGACACACTCAGGGTCAGTAGCGTAGCAACAGGACACACTCAGGGTCAGTAGCGTAGCAACAGGACACACTCAGGGTCAGTAGCGTAGCAACAGGACACACTCAGGGTCAGTAGCAACAGGACACACTCAGGGTCAGTAGTGTAGCAACAGGACACACTCAGGGTTAGTAGCGTAGCAACAGGACACACTCAGGGTCAACAGGACACACTCAGGGTCAACAGGACACACTCAGGGTTAGTAGCAACAGGACACACTCAGGGTCAGTAGCAACAGGACACACTCAGGGTCAACAGGACACACTCAGGGTCAGTAGCAACAGGACACACTCAGGGTCAACAGGACACACTCAGGGTCAGTAGCGTAGCAACAGGACACACTCAGGGTCAGTAGCAACAGGACACACTCAGGGTCAGTAGCAACAGGACACACTCAGGGTCAGTAGCAACAGGACACACTCAGGCTCAACAGGACACACTCAGGGTCAGTAGCATAGCAACAGGACACACTCAGGGTCAACAGGACACACTCAGGGTCAGTAGCATAGCAACAGGACACGCTCAGGGTCAACAGGACACACTCAGGGTCAGTAGCAACAGGACACACTCAGGCTCAACAGGACACACTCAGGGTCAGTAGCATAGCAACAGGACACACTCAGGGTCAACAGGACACACTCAGGGTCAGTAGCATAGCAACAGGACACGCTCAGGGTCAACAGGACACACTCAGGGTCAGTAGCAACAGGACACACTCAGGGTCAACAGGACACACTCAGGGTCAGTAGCGTAGCAACAGGACACACTCAGGGTCAGTAGCAACAGGACACACTCAGGGTCAGTAGCGTAGCAACAGGACACACTCAGGGTCAGTAGCAACAGGACACACTCAGGGTCAACAGGACACACTCAGGGTCAGTAGCAACAGGACACACTCAGGGTCAACAGGACACACTCAGGGTCAGTAGCGTAGCAACAGGACACACTCAGGGTCAGTAGCGTAGCAACAGGACACACTCAGGGTCAGTAGCAACAGGACACACTCAGGGTCAGTAGTGTAGCAACAGGACACACTCAGGGTTAGTAGCGTAGCAACAGGACACACTCAGGGTCAACAGGACACACTCAGGGTCAACAGGACACACTCAGGGTTAGTAGCAACAGGACACACTCAGGGTCAGTAGCAACAGGACACACTCAGGGTCAACAGGACACACTCAGGGTCAGTAGCAACAGGACACACTCAGGGTCAACAGGACACACTCAGGGTCAGTAGCGTAGCAACAGGACACACTCAGGGTCAGTAGCAACAGGACACACTCAGGGTCAGTAGCAACAGGACACACTCAGGGTCAGTAGCAACAGGACACACTCAGGCTCAACAGGACACACTCAGGGTCAGTAGCATAGCAACAGGACACACTCAGGGTCAACAGGACACACTCAGGGTCAGTAGCATAGCAACAGGACACGCTCAGGGTCAACAGGACACACTCAGGGTCAGTAGCAACAGGACACACTCAGGCTCAACAGGACACACTCAGGGTCAGTAGCATAGCAACAGGACACACTCAGGGTCAACAGGACACACTCAGGGTCAGTAGCATAGCAACAGGACACGCTCAGGGTCAACAGGACACACTCAGGGTCAGTAGCATAGCAACAGGACACGCTCAGGGTCAACAGGACACACTCAGGGTCAGTAGCATAGCAACAGGACACGCTCAGGGTCAACAGGACACACTCAGGGTCAGTAGCATAGCAACAGGACACGCTCAGGGTCAACAGGACACACTCAGGGTCAGTAGCAACAGGACACACTCAGGCTCAACAGGACACACTCAGGGTCAGTAGCATAGCAACAGGACACGCTCAGGGTCAACAGGACACACTCAGGGTCAGTAGCATAGCAACAGGACACGCTCAGGGTCAACAGGACACACTCAGGGTCAGTAGCAACAGGACACACTCAGGCTCAACAGGACACACTCAGGGTCAGTAGCATAGCAACAGGACACGCTCAGGGTCAACAGGACACACTCAGGGTCAGTAGCATAGCAACAGGACACGCTCAGGGTCAACAGGACACACTCAGGGTCAGTAGCAACAGGACACACTCAGGCTCAACAGGACACACTCAGGGTCAGTAGCATAGCAACAGGACACGCTCAGGGTCAACAGGACACACTCAGGGTCAGTAGCATAGCAACAGGACACGCTCAGGGTCAACAGGACACGCTCAGGGTCAGTAGCATAGCAACAGGACACGCTCAGGGTCAACAGGACACACTCAGGGTCAGTAGCATAGCAACAGGACACGCTCAGGGTCAACAGGACACACTCAGGGTCAGTAGCAACAGGACACACTCAGGCTCAACAGGACACACTCAGGGTCAGTAGCATAGCAACAGGACACGCTCAGGGTCAACAGGACACACTCAGGGTCAGTAGCATAGCAACAGGACACGCTCAGGGTCAACAGGACACACTCAGGGTCAGTAGCAACAGGACACACTCAGGCTCAACAGGACACACTCAGGGTCAGTAGCATAGCAACAGGACACGCTCAGGGTCAACAGGACACACTCAGGGTCAGTAGCATAGCAACAGGACACGCTCAGGGTCAACAGGACACGCTCAGGGTCAGTAGCAACAGGACACACTCAGGCTCAACAGGACACACTCAGGGTCAGTAGCATAGCAACAGGACACGCTCAGGGTCAGTTTGATCCGTTACAGCACAAACACAATGACTCTGTTGTTAGGCTTATGTCTGACAGCTTACCCAGAGAAGTGTGCCTGTGAATACGCTTGTCTATGGTGTGTGTGTGTGTGTGTGTGTGTGTGTGTGTGTGTGTGTATTTGTGTATGTGTGTGTGTCTGTGGTATGTGTGTGTGCACATGCGTGCACATGTCTGTGTGTGTGTGTGTGTGTGTGTGTGTGTGTGCATGACAGGTGCAGACCATGAGAGCGTTATCCAGAAAACTGAATCAATACGACACTGTGAGCTAATTCACCACGCTAGTTATGCAACGGCAAGCAGACTGTGTTAGCCTTCTCCTCTGAACTGTATGGTCTACTCAAAACAAATGTCTGGCTTTTGGTGTTTGACATGGAAATTACAATACATTTGGCTCAAATAACTTTGTCTCAACTCACACAACTCAACAAAGCATATGGAAACTCTAGTTAAAACATCACCTCAACTGACCAGACAGACAGACAGACAGTTCTTTCTGTTGATGTCACTGATGACACTGTACACATTTTGGAAGAAACTGTATGTAACATTTAGAAAGACACTGTATGTACACATATAGGAAGACACTAAATGTACACATTTAGGAAGACACTGTATGTACACATTTAGGAAGATACTGTATGTAGTATGTACACATTTAGGAAGACACTGTATGCACACATACAGTATAGGAAGATACGAAATGGGATACTCACATCTCTAAATTGCACGAGGCCCAGATTGCCGAGCTCACTGATGCAGTAGTGAGCTGACTCAGTCTGGAAGAAGAGTTGAACGAGACACATCTCCTCACTTTGGAAAAAAGAACCCATTTGGAAGAAAGATCTGGGCTCCTGTTCTGTCCAAGTAAACTAACGGTGCCAGCAGCTCGCTAACTGCAGTGACACAGAGCGAGTGAAGAGAATGCTCTGCTTTTGACACAGTCTATTAAACGCTGTTGCGACAAGAAATCAATTGAGTGCTTTGGTAGCACCATGATCAATAAGGCCTTTGCTAACGTGCCGCTAGGACAACCTCACTACTGCACGTCCTGCTTTCGGTGGAGATGTGCTGACCTTTTAGTGACCACAAAAGAGCCAACTATTCAACAGGAAGTGATGGAACATGACCCAACTCAGTATTCCATTGCCAACTGGAGGCATACAGTATAAACAAAACAGACAGACACCAGCACAATATGGAATGATTAGCGCAGAACACACACTAGGCAGCAGTGTGGCACGACACAACCAGCTGTTTCTCTCACACACGTACGGTATACCTGCCATTGTTTCATAGTATCATTGTATCGTTACACCTTGTCTGCACACACACATGACGTGGTCAGTACAATGAGTTACTTACGAACCAAGGACATTAAGAACATCGTCACACAACATACGATTTAAGGACATTAAGAACATCGTCACACAACACACGATTTAAGGACATTAAGAACATCGTCACACAACACACGATTTAAGGACATTAAGAACATTGTCACACAACACACGATTTAAGGACATTAAGAACATCGTCACACAACACACGATTTAAGGACATTAAGAACATCGTCACACAACACACGATTTAAGCACATTAAGAACATCGTCACACAACACACGATTTAAGCACATTAAGAACATTGTCATACAACACGATATAAGGACATTGAGAACATTGTCACACAACACACGATTTAAGGACATTAAGAACATTTCGTCATACAACACGATTTAAGGACATTAAGAACATCGTCACACACCACATGATTTGCCATCTGCACATCAGTTACCAGAACTGAATATACAAATGAAAAGAACTTTAGAAGGTTAGGCTGGACTGGAAGAATGGACTCAAAAGGCGCTAGAAGTATGAATGATAAGGAACAACACATACTGCGTTAACCTTTAACCCTTAGATGCATAGGCTACCAATACCTACACTCTTCCATGAGTGGGGTCAAAAATGACCCCAATTAGAATGCATGCGTTTTTTGCTGTAATCTCAAATAATGTCTCTCTTTTTGGTTAAAGATGATGATTTTTATTATATATTTGTCTAAAATGTTTTTATTTCATGTTGGACATATTGATGCATCACTTTTTATTAACATTTTATTACAAAACAGCTTTTAGATAGGCAAAAAAGGTAAACATCCTAAAATTATCTCAACATAGGTGAATAGGGTAATTTTTTTAACTTAGAGATATCTTCATGAAACTTTACCAGTTGAATACTCACATAAATAGGAGAAAAAAACGTATTGCAAGTTTTCTGTATTTTTGTTTAAATATGCTAATTAGGTCGTGTCTAATTAAATATGCGCTAATTTGCATATATGTTTTGATGCAAAGAATCTGACCATTGGAAAAGCCAGGTTGAAAATGTTTTTTTGTAGTGTTAATATATCAAATAAAAAAACATTTACAGAGGTGATTATGAATATCTT
>NC_085012.1:3101648-3114148 GCF_963854185.1 Sardina pilchardus
TCCCAGATCCAGTAGTTGGCCAGTGATGTGGCTTGGCGCTGGAGAGGATGTGGTAAGGGAAAGCAGGGCCTACCCAGCTCCCTGTTTGAACAACACAAGAGCAGGAGGCACATGGAGCCGGTTAAATCTCCAGAGGTCTCCTTGATGTTGCGGAACCCAAAGATGGGGCCCATTCCAATCCCTAATAGTGAACAGTTGCTGAACGGCATCCTATCGTCTTTGTTGGGGGAACCGTGCAGAATATAATATTCATCTCAGAGACAGAGCAGACTGAGGGCCTGTTGGACTAATTAATAATCTGGCAGCCGTGGTCGGGCTAAGCCCTGGCGTGTTTGTGTGGGTGCTGGTGGGCAGTCCTCCAAAAGTGCATTGGCGTAATCAATTCTGGATGGGACAATGGTCTGGATAATGTTGCTCTGCATCTGCCAGCTTTAATAAAAGCTGTTATCAGAGTATTCATTTTAATCACCGGATAAAAGAGCCTTTAATACATTATTTAACTGAGCTCTTCAGTGCTGTACTATAACCAAAGCATTTAGAGATAAAAGATGTTCCGTAATACATTAGCTGTCACATTTAGGAAGTAAATACAGGTCACTTATATATGCCGTATATGTTATTTGCCTGTAATAATCCAGGTCATCATTTAGCCGACATGCTAACCAGTAACCACCCACTTGTTTTGAGAAGGCTAATTTGGTTTCTGTAAGGTGGCATAGAATGACTAGTTTAATTGTGTTCATTGATTTAAACAAACCATTGTCTGAAGACTCCAAGGTGGTGTGACACTCGGTGACATTTAGGAGACTTATAGCGCTATCAGCATGCTGAAGCCCCCACGGAGGATGGCTGTCACATGTCCAGCTGATTTAGGCTCCAGGGACGCTCTGCGTAAGGTTTGGACATTATAACGCCACCGGTCCCTGGCCGCTCTGCGTAAGGTTTGGACATTATAACGCCACTGGTCCCATTATAACGCCACTGGTCCCTGGACGCTCTGTGTAAGGTTTGGACATTATAACGCCACCGGTCCCTGGCCGCTCTGCGTAAGGTTTGGACATTATAACGCCACTGGTCCCATTATAACGCCACTGGTCCCTGGACGCTCTGCGTAAGGTTTGGACATTATAACGCCACCGGTCCCTGGCCGCTCTGCGTAAGGTTTGGACATTATAACGCCACTGGTCCCATTATAACGCCACTGGTCCCATTATAACGCCACTGGTCCCATTATAACGCCACCGGTCCCTGGCCGCTCTGCGTAAGGTTTGGACATTATAACGCCACTGGTCCCATTATAACGCCACTGGTCCCATTATAACGCCACTGGTCCCATTATAGCGCCACTGGTCCCTAGCCCAGCTCTGGCCCAAACAGGCCAGTCGTAATTAAGGTCCACTCGCCAAGCCACGGTCAAGATTGAATGATCATGTGTGTTATGACATACAGTACAATGAAATTAAGACATTTTGAGGGGGTTTGATAAAACGATCTTCTTATGTAACATTTTTGCCCGTCGTTGTGATATCAGAACAGCAGAAATGTCAAGCTCAACATAATAATAACTTAAGTTACAATTAATTAATAGCAAACTTAATATGTTATTTAAAGAGAGGGACACTATAGAAAGTATTTTGAAGAGTATACTTTGAAGTAGTCCTTGTCCCAAATGTGTGTGCTACTTAATTGTGCATCTAATCTTTTGTGTGTCAAATCTTAAAGGACAGAATGATCTATTAGTTAATGGCATATTACTAATGACTAGTCTGTTATTTATTAAGGACCCTTATTATGGAGTGTTGCCCAAATCTTAAATGACAGACTGATCTATTAGTTAATGGCATATTACTAATGACTAGCGACGTTTTAAAAGTATTTTCCCCATTTGTGTCATGTGTGACATAACTTCTTGTGAGGGCTCGTTCCTAAACAGCTACAACCAAATTGTTAAGTGTAGCAGAAAAAAGGGTGGTGGTGGTGATGGTGATGGTGTGTGTTTGTGCAAAGTGTTTCTTGAGGCTCCCAAGTTTCTATAGAGGCTTTTATTTGATCTCACCCTTCTCTCAGGACAGATCAATGCTTTTTTATTCCCCTCCATTTTGTGACACCGAGGGAGAGCCAATGACAATAGTCGCCATTGTGCCCGATTGGTTCCAAGCGCAGGCCCCAGGGCCCTGGACAGCAGCTTAATCAGCGGAGACCAGAGAGGCGAGAGCTTGCCTTTACAAATGGGCTCGGAGACAATGGCCGCCCCAGGACTCCCTCTGGCACTAGTCACTGTGGCTTTGCTCAGGCAGTCGCCTATTGGAGCTTGATGAGTTTGTGCTAAAAGGGACACAGCCGCAGTGACAAAAATGTACTCCATTTGTTATTGAAACAAAGTAGCAGCTCTGTGTAGTTTGCTGTGTCCTGCCCTGTGTAGTTGGGGTTTGTTATGTCCTGCCCTGTGTAATGATGTGTAGTGATGTCCTGCCATGTGATGTGTAGTGATGTCAGGTCAGTTTGTGATGGATGAAATGTTTTTTTTTTTCAGACAAATAGGTGGGCATTGGAGGGAAAAATAACAACAATGAAAGTGTAAAACTGCTGTAATGTTCAACACCTCCACCCCCAGCCAGAGCACAAAGCCCTTATATGTGTCTTTGTTTGTTGGCAGAAAAAAGTTTCTGGTCTTTGTGGCCTGTTTCTCTGGAGGGTCTGGAACTGTGAAATGTGGTCTTTTTGAGGTCAGCTATGTGGATTACATTAACAAGTGTTTGGTCTTGATTGATGGGCTTTGGCAAGTGTCCACTTGAGCCGGCCCTAATAGCCTCTAACAAAGTGATGGTTTTGCATGCATTAGTTAGTGGCTCAGTTTGAGGCCATTCAGAGTCCCGAGTAGGAAGTGCCGTGCCGCTGTATTCAAGTGACCGTGGAGCCCCAGCTGACCAGCCGAGAGGAACTGTGTTTCCTCACAGCCAGAGATGATGGGCTGACCTAGCTAGTGGACTTTTCAAGTCACTACACAGCACAGCGCTGGCTGCCTTACACACACACACACACACACACACACACACACACACACACACGCACACACACACACACACACAGCTCTGGTGGCCTATCAGCATCAGAAGTAAGCTTGTCAGTAGGAATGGTTCTTCTTTGCTTAGATGAACGCTTGAAGCTTCTTGTAGTCAGATTCTTCTTAATGTGTGCCTGATCTATTATCTAGATATAGATATAGACCATATGAATAACGTGTGCCTGTGTGATCTATTATCTAGATATAGATATATACCATATTAATAACGTGTGCCTGATCTATTATCTAGATATAGATATAGACCATATTAATAATGTGTGCCTGATCTATTATCTAGATATAGATATAGACCATATGAATAATGTGTGCCTGATCTATTATCTAGATATAGATATAGACCATATGAATAATGTGTGCCTGATCTATTATCTAGATATAGATATAGACCATATTAATAACGTGTGCCTGATCTATTATCTAGATATATACCATATAAATATAAAATATTGAATACTATCATCATCTGATGCTGCCATTGAGCTCTAGGTGATGTCATTAAGAACCAGCCTTGTCTCTTCAACTGGCAGCCTGTCAGAAAAAGTAAAAACATTTTCTCAGATGATGTTTCAGTTTGTCTACAAGATGGCTGTGTAACTGCATACATCAGAAGGATTGTCAAGCATGTCACAAAGCTAATAGCTAACAGCCCATCTAAAGTGCAGTCCCTCAGAGCGCTCCTTGCTTTATAATCCTGCATACGTGTCTTATTACAGCAATGCATTGGAAATGGCTAAATTAGCAGGTAGATAGATAGATAGATAGATAGATATAGATGGATAGATAATAGATTATAGATAGATAGATAATAGATTATATATATATACTGTATATATATAGGTTTTTCTCATTTGTTGGCCAACATCAGCTCAGAAATACTGTATCACTGAAACCCGCTGGAATCAGAATGAGGTTAGAGGAGAGAGGAACCGGAGAGAGGAGGTGTCTAGAACACAGGAACCGGAGAGAAGAGGTGTCTAGAACACAGGAACAGAAGAGAGGAGGTGTCTAGAACAGAGGAACAGTAGAGAGGAGGTGTCTAGAACACAGAGGGACAGGACAGAGGAGGTGTCTAGAACACCGGAACAGGAGAGAGGAGGTGCCTAGAACAGAGGAACAGGAGAGAGGAGGTGTCTAGAACACACAGGAACACAGAGGAACAGGAGAGAAGAGGTGTCTAGAACACAGGAACGGGAGAGAGGAGGTGTCTAGAACACACAGGAACAGGAGGCGGGTGCAGGGCAGTGACTGGGAAGACATGGTCCAGCTGCATTCACACACACACACACACACACACCGAAGCATTCACACACACACATTCACCCACCGAAGCATTCACACACACACACCTGCACAGGCCAAAGCATTCACACACACACACACACACACACACACACACACACACACAGACACACACACACACACACACACACACACACACACCTGCACAGGCCAAAGCATCCACACACACACACCTGTCCTGCACACACCAAAGCATTCACACACACACACACACACACACACACACACACACACACACACACACACACACACACACACCTGCACAGGCCAAAGCCGGCCCATTTCTAAGCTGTGTGTGTGTAAAGTATGCAGCTCCCACTGGCTGGTGGAGTTTTGCGCATGGCTGAAATCCTGTCGCCTCCCTCCCATCCCAGCCCAGCCCCCCCACACACACACACACTCACACACCAACCCAGCCCAACCCTGTTGGCTTTGAAGTGAGCGGCGTCTCAACAACCAGTAATCAAGTGCTCATTACGCTGAGTGATCTCCTGCAGATGTCTTTCAGAATGTGTTCCTCTCTTCCCTACACACACAAGTGCTTCACCAGCGCGCTCAGACAAGCACTGTTATGGCCGCCGTCACTGTGTTACTGTCTAACAGCAAGCTGAGCTTTCATAGCGCTGACATTAATGCTTCTCTCAAGTAGCGCTGTCCATCAGAAAACGTCCTGTCATCAGTGATGTTGCATCTCTTTAGAGGATTACAGCTAGACTCCTATAAAACATGGACATCAAATGTTTAACTCTCTTGGAAGATTAAGAGAAACTAAATGCAGAGGGCCTAACAGCGTTGGCGATTTGTCCTAATTTCAGTTAGAGTATACCCTGCTGAGGAATAGTAATATACCCTGTCCTAATATACCCTGTCCTAATTTACCCTGTCCTAATATACCCTGGTCTAATATACCCTGTCCTAATATACCCTGTCCTAATATACCCTGCCCTAGTATACCCTGTCCTAATATACCCTGCCCTAGTATACCCTGCCCTAGTATACCCTGCCCTAATATACCCTGTCCTAATATACCCTGTCCTAATTTACCCTGTCCTAATATACCCTGCTGAGGAATGGCGCTGTCTCTGTGTGCTAATGAGTGTGTGTAAGAGTCTCAGAGTCACCTGGAGATGAATGGCTCAGACACACACACACACACCTGGAGATGAATGGCTTTTGAACAGCACAAGACAAAGAGGTTCAAATCCCACATGGACATGTACGAGCACACATGCTAAACGCTTTTGTGCATCTATGTTGTAGGGATTAGGGTTAAGTCTCAGTTAACACTAGACGGCGCAGCTAGAGACCTGAGTGTTCCTGGAGACACATCATGACGGGCTGATCCCGTGGGTGCGTACAGCAGCACAGGGGCACTAATGGAGCACAGAGCTCTGGTTCCCATCAGCTCATTGGGCTCCGTGTCATGCCATGATCCCACAGGCCTTCTGGACTCTAGGCCTGACTAATCAATTAATGAGGAAGTGAGCACTGTGCGGTTGTACTAATCATCAGCAACATCCTGATGCTGGAACAGGAAGCCATCTTAGAGGATACATCTTATGTTTCTGCTGCACCCTCTGTTTGTTCTCCGGGTCTCAAGCTTCCTGTTTGTTTGTGTCTGGCTGGCGCGTGATGGACAGGGACTCTGGTGTCCTTGCCCTGGGAGCAGCCGCGGCGCCAGATAACAGTGTTGACGCTCAGAGAGCCTGGACCAGGAGCGCCTGCGGCCCGGCCCACACGGCCAGAAATGAAGTCTCTCTTTAGCAGTCCGCCGGCCGCTCTGCCGTTAACCTCTCTTTAGTGGCCCGTCGGCCGCTCTGCCGTTAACCTCTCTTTAGCAGTCCGCCGGCCGCTCTGCCGTTAACCTCTCTTTAGCGGCCCGTCGGTGAAGACTAAGCCGGAGTTGTCGGGGCTCAACAGTATTTCCCTCTCCCAGCATGGAGCCGCGCAGCTGGAGACCAGGAGGGGAAGAGGGAAAATGAGGGAAAATAAAAGGGCAACGTTAGACAGCTTGTCTCTGCACGCACAAATCATGTGGCATTGCTGCGGGTTACAATTGCATTACTGGAGACAATTCCTTGTTCATTGCCACTTAGCTTCTATTAGCAGGCCTGGACCCAAACATGTATGGGCTGAGAGAGCCTGTATGTCCGGAATGCCTGTCGATATTACAGGGATCTTCTGAATGCCCCCCTCTGTGAAAAGGCAAAGCAAACAAGTATTTTGATTGACAGGTGTAATAACCAAAGGCTGGAGGGGATGACAGGGCCAGTGTCACGCTATTGGCTGGCCAGCTGGGCACCTCCGGGTCATTGACCCACTGTGGTGATGAGTATTGATGTTTTGTGGAGTGGAGGCAGATGATCGCGGTACCCCTCCTCCCTGGCTTTCTTTTTTCTTTCTTTTTTGTTTTCTGCCTGTATGTTTCTCTTCTTCATTTCCATCCCTTCATCCTTCACTTTGTTTGTCTTTTTCTCTCCCCTTTTTCTCGCTCCCTCGCTCCCTGCATCTCTGCTCTCTCATTTCACTATGTAGTCTCCTGTTCCCTGTTTTTATTTGTCCTCTATCCTTCCCTTCCTACTCCTTTTCTCTCTTTTGGCATCTCCCACTCTTTTCCTCTCTCCATCCCCCCCGCCTCTATCCATCTCTCTTTCTCCCATACCCCCCCCCCCCTCTATCCTTCTCGTCTGTGGTGACATTGATTTTGCTCTCTGCTCTGATTATCCTGGCGTCAGCGTGAGCTGGGATGCGGTTCAGTTCAGTTCTCCTCCTCTCCTCTCCTCTCACCCACCTCCTCTCTCCTCTCACCCACCTCCTCTCCTCTCCTTTCCTCTCCTCTCGCCCATCTCTCCTCTCCTCCTCTCCTCTCGCCCACCTCCTCTCCTCTTCTCTGCTCTCCTCTCGCCCACCTCCTCTCCTCTCCTCTGCTCTCCTCTCGCCCACCTCCTCTCCTCTGCTCTCTCCTCCCTTCCCCTCCCCTCCTCTCTCCTCTTGCCCAGTCCAGCTCTGCTCCTCTCCTTTCCTCTCGCCCACCTCCTCTCCTCTCCTCCTCTCCTCTGCTCTCTCCTCCTCTCTTGCCCAGTCCAGCTCTGCTCCTCTCCTTTCCTCTCGCCCACCTCCTCTCCTCTGCTCTCTCCTCCTCTCTTGCCCAGTCCAGCTCCGCTCCTCTCCTTTCTTCTAAACTCTTTGGCTTGTGTCCACTGATCACCATCACTTCTTCATCGGTGATGCTTGTGTCCAAGCGTTCCACTCGTGGTTGTACTGAGTAAAGATTGTTATCCCTCAGGGACGTTTATTCTCACACACACAGATGCAACAGGACAAATTCTCTTATACATGTTGCACATACAGTAATTGTGACTTGCCCTCTTTTAATGTTCATAAATCTTTGCGATTGACATGAGTCTGCGTTTTAACATTTATGCTACAACAACGTGGCCTGGTCAGAAAATGTTTAAACAGTTAAAACCACAGCTCCCCAGACGCCCCTCAGGGTCTGTCTCCAAACTTCACTGATAGCGTCCACTGCGTCCAAACCACGTGGCTGTCCAGCGCGGCCTCGACTCAGTGCAGCTCCACGTCTCCCAAATGTAGGAGTGGGCCGAGCGCCAGAGAGCCGTAACTTAAGTGGCCGTCGCTGATTAACAGTCCATCCCGTCGCCTCTCATTTCCTCCGCCGTCCTCACACCACTACTTGACATTCAGCGGGCAGCGACAGGGCTCTTTGTGACGGAGCTGACAGATGTAGCAGGGCAGCGACTGGGCTCTTTGTGACGGAGCTGACAGATGTAGCAGGGCAACATTTGGAGCATTTCATCTTTTTGCTGTCTTGTAAAAGCTGATGATGGTTGATGTTACACGGGGGATGCCTTCACATTTCCATCAAGGAGTAGTGGGAGACCCATGCTCATGTTCCTTATATTCGGCTGGACAGTCACTGGACAAAGCTGGTTCCTCAGGCAATGACTGGTGTGACTAAGCATCGATCTTGACTGCACAGCCTTACCTGTTGCAGGTGGGGTTATCTATGGCGACAAGGAAATGTATTTCACAATATTGCATTACACAGAACAAAAACAGTTATATCAAACCTGTGGTTTAATCCAGGACGTTCGACCGATATCTTCCTTGGTTGTCACTATTCATATCTGTTTTCATCTGTCTGACACCAACAAAGACAGTAGTGTTCTAGTGGTGGTAGTGTTCAGGGATGTTTTGTCAGACTGTGAAAAGACAACAAGGCCCAATGAAAGACCACCATCTTCTTCCCTCTTTCTACGTCATGTTTGATAAGCTCCCCTCCACCTGGGTGTCGTAGACGTCGTTTGTTGAGAGCCTGCTTGTGTCCTGCGTGCTGTAACGTGACAGCAGCACTCCATCCGTGGCCCTGGCGGCCGTGCAGGGGACAAAATGGCTTCATAACACTTCTCCTCCAGGAAAGATCTGTGCTCTTCTTTTTTTTTAAAGGTTATTTTTTGGGCTTTTTATGCCTTTAATTTGACAGGACAGTAGAGAGAATGACAGGAAGCGAGTGGGAGAGAGAGCTGGGGTGGGATCCGGAAAGGACCACGGGGCGGGAATCGAACCCGGGTCGCCGGCGTGCGGTGCAGGCGCCCCAGCCAGTTGTGCCACGGCTGGGGCCAAGATCTGTGCTGTTCTGAAGTGCCCTCTTAATTGATGGTGCTTTAAGTTAATTATTTTCACAGAATGATGAACTGTGGCGTCCTTGCCTCTCATCTCAGGGCCTGTGTATTGACACGTCTGATGCTTTGACCCGCGGTATCGAGTATTGACTCGTGCTGCGCCTCAGGGCCCTACGCCATTATTGACCAATTGAGCCACTTCATGGACTCAGAGATTTATACTCATGGCCTTTCTGGTCCAAACCAAACCACCCTTATCCAGCCTCCAAACCAAACCACCCTTACCAAGCCTCCAAACCAAACCACCCTTACCAAGCCTCCAAACCAAACCACCCTTACTAAACCACCCTTACTAAACCACCCTTATCAAACCACCCTTACTAAACCACCCTTATCAAACCACCCTTACTTAGCCACCCTTATCAAACCACCCTTACTAAACCACCCTTACTAAACCACCTTTATCAAACCACCCTTACTAAACCACCCTTACTAAACCACCCTTATCAAACCACCCTTACTAAAGCACCCTTACTAAACCACCCTTACTAAAGCACCCTTACTAAACCACCCTTATCAAACCACCCTTACTAAAGCACCCTTACTAAAGCACCCTTACTTTACCACCCTTACTAAACCACCCTTACTAAACCACCCTTATCAAACCACCCTTACTAAAGCACCCTTACTAAACCACCCTTACTAAAGCACCCTTACTAAACCACCCTTACTAAACCACCCTTATCAAACCACCCTTACTAAAGCACCCTTACTAAAGCACCCTTACTTTACCACCCTTACTAAACCACCCTTACTAAACCACCCTTATCAAACCACCCTTACTAAAGCACCCTTACTAAAGCACCCTTACTTTACCACCCTTACTTAGCCACCCTTACTAAAGCACCCTTACTTTACCACCCTTACTTAGCCACCCTTACTAAGCCTTGGTACCACAGCACAGTGGGCAGCACAGCAGCGCTGCTGTCATGACGGGTCAAGAGCTGCTGTTGGGGATGCGTGAAGACGGCGCTGTTGACCCCTGTTGACCCCTGTTGACCCCTGGTCATGAGGCAAGACTCCACCTCCTCCTGGTCGTGCGCTAAATTGAGGAATGCTGCTGACTTCACGTTGGCGTTGGCAGCCCGGGGCCATGACAGTGTGTGTGTGTGTGTGTGTGTGTGTGTGTGTGTGTGTGTGTGTGTGTGACGGGGCCGTGATGAGGCGCGGAACGCGGCGGGCAGCAGACTTGGGCCAGCTGCTCTACTCCGCACATGCTGCGGCCAGCTGCTCCATCCCACTTCCTGTTGGAACTGACAGGAAACGGGAGGAGAGGGAGGGGTGGGGTGGTAGGACTGGTGGGGTGGGGGTGGGGGATAGATGGGTGGGGTGGGGTTGGTAGAACTGATGGAGTGGGGGTGGGGTTAGAGGGGTGGGATGGGGGTGGTAGGACTGGTGGGGGAGTAGAGGGGTTGTTGGCTACGTGATATGCAGAGAGCACCCACAGAAACAAGGGCTGGTGTGTTAGTGGCACCTCAGAGAGATTAGAGACTCGATGGTGGGTGTGTGTGTGTGTGTGTGTGTGTGTGTGTGTGTGTGTGTGTGTGTGTAGCTATTCACATGGGTAGGACTCTGGTGTGTGTGTGTAGCTATTCACATGGGTAGGACTCTGGTGTGTGTGTGTAGCTATTCACATGGGTAGGACTCTGGTGTGTGTGTGTGTGTGTGTTATATCAGTCCTAGTTATTATCAGATTAATAGGCAAGAGAGCAGAAGAGCGAGAAGTGGGAGATGTTGGAACTGCATGTTGTGTGCTGACTGAGGTTCTTTTTTGGTTGTGGTGTGTGTGTGTGTGTGTGTGTGTGTGTGTGTGTGTGTGTGTGTGTGTGTGTAGCTATTCACATGGGTAGGACTCGATGCCTCTGGTTTGCTCTTAAATGTGTCCAGTAAATCCACGGCTCTCTCTCACTGACCGTGTGCCAGGACATGGACACCAGCCCAAACAAGCAGGACAATCGGCTTTTGTCCACTTTCTCTTAAATCAAACGCAACATGTCTGGCCAGCAGTGCCTTCCCGTCCTCCTTATGATGCATGCGCAGCGGACAGTCCACGGAGATTGGAAGTTTAATATACATTAGGGATATGAGGAAAACGCAGCTGGCTCGATGCACAACAATTTATATTTATATATGTCGGGGTTTTTTTAATACAAGAAAACCACATTGTTGCGGCATGTGCATACTGATGTGGATCTTGGCTCGTTGGGTCAGCAGAACGCGTGACCCCAGCAGGGTCAGAATTAACAGCGCCGGCTAAAGCCTCCCCACTGGACACAAGTACAGGTCTCTCTGAGCAGGAGCGTAAACACTTCCAGACGTACACACTGTGGCAGCACAACTGCTGGCCTGAAGGCAGTTGGAGTTGGTGTGTGTTCTTGCTTCCACATGTCTGTAAAATGAGCGTCTTGTTGAAACGGCCCCTCATCTGTTGCAGCCTCATGCAGACCTGCCATTAGGAGCAGATTTGACTGCCGCTTAAGTCCACCGTAGGCCTCTTAGTGACGGAGGAGCGCCTCGGATGTGTGGGGCGTACAGTGGAGCAGTATCTGTTGGGATGTGTGGGGCGTACAGTGGAGCGGTATCTGTTGGGATGTGTGGGGCGTACAGTGGAGCGGTATCTGTTGGGATGTGTGGGGCGTACAGTGGAGCGGTATCTGTTGGGATGTGTGGGGCGTACAGTGGAGCGGTATCTGTTGGGATGTGTGGGGCGTACAGTGGAGCGGTATCTGTTCGGTTCAGAATGCCGTGTCTATGGACCTGGTTCCCCCTTGGCTGGCCTGCTCACGATTGAGCTGGAGTGGTTTTACTATTAGCCTTGGTGTTGGTGTAGCGTAGCCTCTTGAAGAGGATGAGGGAGAAAGAGTCAAATGCATTAGATTCTGCTGATTCTCTCCCAGCGTGTGGGGATTGGCGTTAAAGTGTACTCCGCCGACATTCTGTGGTATAAAGGGCAGGTTTTAAAAGCCCGGGATTACTCGACTCGGAGAGTATCTGAAGCTGTGGCTCATTTCTGTACCTCAGACAGGATGGGAACCCTTAGTGTGCCAGATGAAAAGGAGAAACACAATACATATTCAGCCATGAGCCACATATCAACAGCAGCTGCACTTTGCAATGCAGATGATCTTTAAATCAATGGCAGATGAATTAATATTTATGTGTCGGGCGCAGAGGGGAGTGTGTTGGAATACCAGCGGCCTTAATAAGAGGGGGCGTCGCCATAGGGATTAAGAGGCAGTTTTCCTAATGAAAAAAAATATTTTCAAATAGATTTTATTTAAATGTATTTAAATCAGAGAACACTTTAATAATTACTATAATTATTGTCATTTGTAATTTTATATTTTTTAAGTTTATGCTTTAAAAATAATAAGTCATCACTCAGAGAGAGGAAATGCTCTTTTCTGATTGGC
>NC_085012.1:3119148-3139148 GCF_963854185.1 Sardina pilchardus
GCTGTGCTGTGGTAATAGTATGTACTGCATTAAGACCTGTGCTGTGCTGTGGTAATAGTATGTACTGCATTAAGACCTGTGCTGTGCTGTGGTAATAGTATGTACTGCATTAAGACCTGTGCTGTGCTGTGGTAATAGTATGTACTGCATTAGAATAGAAGAATAGAATAGAATATATACTTTTTTGATCCCGTGAGGGAAATTCAGTTCTCTGCATTTAACCCAATTTAACCGAATTAGTGAACACACAGCACACAGTGAACACACAGTGAGGTGAATCACACAACCCAGAGCAGTGAGCTGCCTGCCCAACCAGCGGCGCTCGGGGAGCAGTGAGGGGTTAGGTGCCTTGCTCAAGGGCACTTCAGCCGTGGTGGACTGGTCGGGGATCGAACCGGCAACCCTCCGGTTACAAGCCCGATGCGCTAACCAGTACACCACGGCTGCCCCCAAGACCTCACACTGCTGCCCCGCTGCACAGGCTCAAGCACAGGTGTGATGGGAGCCACATGCTAGTTAGTTAATTGGTTCAGTTTGTTCTCCGTAGCAAATGAGAGAAAACTCCTGCAGCGGCGTCTGATGTTCTGCGGCTCTCTGAAACGCTCATAGTGCTGATCGCCAGGCCAGCGAGGGGTGGGGGGGGGGGGGGGTTGTCACATCCTTATCCGAAGATTATTTTTAGATCCAGCTGCACTACGAGTAGCCAAAGCTTTTGACCAAGAAACTGGAAACTGAGCGAGCGGCGTTTAATTTGAGACTCCGCCTCCCGCGTGTCTCTGCTGAGATGAGGAGCGGATCCGAGGCTTCTGAGGCTGGAGCTCCAGAGCTGTCCTGTCATTTGGCTAAATTACAGGCCCACGCCGCACCGCAGGGGCCTCAAATCTGCTGTGGGCTTTGTCCTTAGAAGGCACACAAAATCAACACACTACACACACACACACACACACACACACACACACACACACTGTGCCGTCTCCCACTTCATTCCCATTCATTGAAAAGTATTTGTTTTGCCTTCACCATTTTGCAATTCTTTCTGTCTCACAACTCACACAGCTCACACAACTAACACAGCTAACACTGCTCACACAGCTAACACAACTAACACTGCTCACACAACTCACACAGCTAACACTGCTCACACAACTCACACAGCTAACACTGCTTACACAGCTAACACTGCTCACACTGCTAACACAACTAACACAACTCACACAGCTAACACAGCTTACACAGCTAACACTGCTCACACTGCTAACACAACTAACACAACTCACACAGCTAACACAGCTTACACAGCTAACACTGCTCACACAACTCACACAGCTAACACAACTAACACTGCTCACACAACTCACAGATAACAGAGCTAACACAGCTAACACAACCAACACAGCTCACACAACTAACACAGCTCACACAGCTAACACTGCTCACACAGCTCACACAGCTCACACTGCTAACACAGCTCACACAGCTCACACAACTCACACAGCTCACACAACTAACACAGCTCACACAACTAAAACAGCTCACACAGCCCACAGACCCAACACAGAGACACAACACACACCAAGAACATCCAGTGGCCTTGTGAGGAAATGCTCAATATTGGCAGGAACAGGGGAAACACAGAGTACACACTTTACCCTGCAACGCTGGACAGGGCTGTTAAGATATTGTAGTTTTCACAGTGTACACACTTTACCCTGCAACACTGGACAGGGCTTAAGTTAAGATATTGTAGTCTTAGAGGGTTATTTAAGAGTCAACTGCTTGACTCATACACGTGTATGTTATTTAACAGTAGCTGCTTTCAGATGTATTCATATGAATCATACACGTGTATTTAAGAGTCATGAATCATACACGTGTCCCATATTTTGGGTATTATCCCGAGCGTGTTGTTTTCATGAGCAATTATTATGCTCAGTGGAGAATTACCAGGAGAGTACTAGCAGGCTTATTATAATTATTCCATGCTTTAAAGAGTGGGGGTGGAGGGAGGGGGGTCTGCTGAAGTAGGTTTGAATTAAAATGGTAATTCCTCGGCTTTAAAACATCAACCTATTTTCCGGCATTAAATTACATTGGTTCCTTGTCGGCACCGAGCAATAGAATGCTATTTCCCAGTGTGTGTGTGTGTGTGTGTGTGTGTGTGTGTGCATGTGTGTGTGTGTGGGGCACCGAGCAATAGAATGCTATTTCTCCAAGTCAAGGAGGAGCCCACTTGATCATTCATTAAATCCTCCAGCAGCGAAAACTTCTGTCCAATTTATCAAAGTATTCTGAAATCGGATTTAAGAAGGGGGAAAAATATGTGTGTTTTAATCATATCATTCCTGACTTCCAGAATACGAAGCGTCTGGAAGCGACTCAGGCAAGAAGGCCACCAAGTGCGGCAACTGCAAGTATGGAGCCGAATGCGACGATGACTCAGAGGACGTTTGGTGAGATTTGGTTTTGTCTGGGCCAGTGTGGTCTCAGCCCATTACCCATCGTCCACCCCCATTGTCCATCACATCGTCCACCCCCATTGTCCACCCCACTCCCATATCCACCATATTGTCCACTCCCATTATCCACTACATTGGTCTCTACCCATAATCCATCACATCGTCCACTCCAATCGTCCACTCCCACTCCCATATCCACTATATTGTCCCCTCCCATATCCACTATATTGTCCTCTCCAATATCCACTACATTTACAGTATCTCTGCCCATGGTCCACTCCCATTCACACAGTATCAGAGCCGTGCACCATATCTGTTGCTCTGTGCTAAATATTGCATGGCAGTGCTGTAACAGAGCAGGACGGGTACAGTAGTGAACAGGAGCAGGACGGGTACAGTAGTGAACAGAGCAGGACGGGTACAGTAGTGAACAGAGCAGGACGGGTACAGTAGTGAACAGGAGCAGGTGCTGTAACAGAGCAGGACGGGTACAGTAGTGAACAGGAGCAGGACGGGTACAGTAGTGAACAGAGCAGGACGGGTACAGTACTGAACAGGAGCAGGTGCTGTAACAGAGCAGGACGGGTACAGTAGTGAACAGAGCAGGACGGGTACAGTACTGAACAGAGCAGGACGGGTACAGTAGTGAACAGGAGCAGGACGGGTACAGTAGTGAACAGGAGCAGGTGCTGTAACAGAGCAGGACGGGTACAGTAGTGAACAGGAGCAGGACGGGTACAGTAGTGAACAGGAGCAGGACGGGTACAGTAGTGAACAGGAGCAGGTGCTGTAACAGAGCAGGACGGGTACAGTAGTGAACAGGAGCAGGTGCTGTAACAGAGCAGGATGGGTACAGTACTGAACAGAGCAGGACGGGTACAGTAGTGAACAGAGCAGGACGGGTACAGTAGTGAACAGGAGCAGGTGCTGTAACAGAGCAGGACGGGTACAGTAGTGAACAGAGCAGGACGGGTACAGTACTGAACAGAGCAGGACGGGTACAGTAGTGAACAGGAGCAGGACGGGTACAGTACTGAACAGAGCAGGACGGGTACAGTAGTGAACAGAGCAGGACGGGTACAGTAGTGAACAGAGCAGGACGGGTACAGTAGTGAACAGGAGCAGGTGCTGTAACAGAGCAGGACGGGTACAGTAGTGAACAGAGCAGGACGGGTACAGTAGTGAACAGAGCAGGACGGGTACAGTACTGAACAGAGCAGGACGGGTACAGTAGTGAACAGGAGCAGGACGGGTACAGTACTGAACAGAGCAGGACGGGTACAGTAGTGAACAGAGCAGGACGGGTACAGTAGTGAACAGGAGCAGGACGGGTACAGTACTGAACAGAGCAGGACGGGTACAGTAGTGAACAGAGCAGGACGGGTACAGTAGTGAACAGAGCAGGACGGGTACAGTACTGAACAGGAGCAGGTGCTGTAACAGAGCAGGATGGGTACAGTAGTGAACAGAACAGGACGGGTACAGTAGTGAACAGAGCAGGACGGGTACAGTAGTGAACAGGAGCAGGTGCTGTAACAGAGCAGGACGGGTACAGTAGTGAACAGGAGCAGGACGGGTACAGTAGTGAACAGGAGCAGGACGGGTACAGTAGTGAACAGAGCAGGACGGGTACAGTACTGAACAGAGCAGGACGGGTACAGTAGTGAACAGAGCAGGACGGGTACAGTAGTGAACAGAGCAGGACGGGTACAGTACTGAACAGAGCAGGACGGGTACAGTAGTGAACAGAGCAGGACGGGTACAGTAGTGAACAGAGCAGGACGGGTACAGTAGTGAACAGGAGCAGGACGGGTACAGTAGTGAACAGGAGCAGGTGCTGTAACAGAGCAGGACGGGTACAGTACTGAACAGAGCAGGACGGGTACAGTACTGAGGATGGCATGACCAGGAGCTTTACGGGGCACGTTTTTAAAGGAAAGGTTAACCGCCATGAGATTAAAGGGGGACACAAGGCACCTAAAGAGTCCTCCACTGAAATGTATGGAGACAGTTGGTAATTCTGTAACACATTATAGCGTGTTGTCTACACATATGAGAGGACTTTGGCTAAACCAATGAGACCATACACACACACACACACACACACACACACACACACACACACACACACACACACACACACACACACACACACACACACACACACACACACACACACAATAGGAAAAATGGAGAAGCTGTCGTAGTCTCGGCAGCTGGGCGGTCAAACTGAGTGGAAGTGGCCGGCCACTCTGGGACAGCGGAGGAGAACTCTGGTCACTTGCGTCAGACACACACACACACTGAATGGCTGGTGTGGGCTCTCTGGTTTGCAGGTGCATGTGCAGTATCGGCTGCAGTGGGCACAATGAAGGCTTCAGTCAGAGCACACACACACACACACACACACACACACACACACACACACACACTGAATGGCTGGTGTGGGCTCTGGTTTGCAGGTGCATGTGCAGTATCGACTGCAGTGGGCACAATGAAGGCTTCAGTCAGAGCACACACACACACACACACACACACACACACACACACACACACTGAATGGCTGGTGTGGGCTCTGGTTTGCAGGTGCATGTGCAGTATCGACTGCAGTGGGCACAATGAGAACCCGGTGTGTGGGACGGACGGCAACTCCTACACCAACCCGTGCCACGTGCGCGAGGCCTCCTGCATGAAGCAGGAGCAGATCGACGTCAAGCACCTGGGGAGGTGTCCAGGTAATGCCCCCTACACACACACACGCACGCACGCACGCACGCACGCACGCACACACGCACACACACACACACACACACACACACACACACACACACACGCACAGATCAGGAGAGATCCACACACACACACACACACACACACACACACAGCACCTCGGGAGGTGTCCAGGTAATGCCCCCTACACACACACACACACACACACACACACACACACACACACACACACACACACACGCACACTTGAACAGTTGAACCAGATCCCACCAGGCTTCAGCAGGCCCAGGGAGGTTGCGTGGCACCGATCAGGAGAGATACACACACACACACACACACACACACACACACACACACACACACACACACGCACAGATCAGGAGAGATCCACACACACACACACACACACACACACGCACCGATCAGGAGAGATCCACACACACACACACACACACACACACACACACACACACACACACACACACGCACCGATCAGGAGAGATCCACAGGCCTGGCCGGCGCTCAGAGGATTTGCTGTTGGCTAAAGCGCTAACACGCTAACACTAAGACTTTAAGAGGCCTTTTCAGTCCTGATTACATACTCAGCACATTGCAGAGTCCTGCTCTTAGCGCTGGAGCATTGCATATGGCAAGCTGTGCTTATAGCTTTAAGCACATGCCCTGACAAGATAATGTTGCCTAACAAATAATGCCATCATTCCAAACAATTGAGATTAGTCACTAATACTTTCTAATAATTTGCTTGCTTCTCTAAAAACAGACAAAGGGAAAAAGGATGTTCCTCCGGATGTGTTTGGTGAGTAAAGTACATTTTTTATTGCTGTTTTGTTTTCACTCCTTTTGTCTCACTACTATCACTACTAATCATCGTAGTGTCCACAGAACTCACTACTAGTCAGATTAATCATTGTAGTGTCCACAGAACTCACTACTAGTCAGATTAATCATCGTAGTGTCCACAGAACTCACTACTAGTCAGATTAGTCATCGTAGTGTCCACAGAACTCACTACTAGTCAGATTAGTCATCGTAGTGTCCACAGAACTCATTACTAGTCAGATTAATCATCGTAGTGTCCACAGAACTCACTACTAGTCAGATTAATCATCGTAGTGTCCACAGAACTCACTACTAGTCAGATTAGTCATCGTAGTGTCCACAGAACTCATTACTAGTCAGATTAGTCATCGTAGTGTCCACAGAACTCACTACTAGTCAGATTAATCATCGTGGTGTCCACAGAACTCACTATTAGTCAGATTAATCATTGTGGTGTTGACCACAGAACTCACTATTAGTCAGATTAATCATTGTGGTGTCCAGCACCCCCAACCTACAGGCTCCCTCCACCATGCTGACCACAGACACAATAACAGTGTAATCACTTTCCCTGAGACACCATCTCCATACTTAATATTTACATCTACTGTACATCTCACCAGGGTTCATTTAGAGGACACTTTTCCCAAAGCAACTTACATATGTCAGATATATGTCAGTTATACTAGATATGTCAGTTATATGTCAGATATATTACATATGTCATGTTATATTTGGAGGCTGTTGCATTCTTCCATATTCTTCTATATTGCACGGTTGTTATACTGTATACTTTACTTTACAGGCTGTGTTATGCAGGCTATGATCACAGGTGCATGTTTATGCTCATAACAGCAGTTGTTGTCCATAAAAGTACAACACCCATCGTATGGAACAACAGCCCTGGAGAACTAAGCTTTTTAATGGGGGTTTCACACAATCTGGTGACCTCCAGAAATCATCCTGACCCACAGGTTGAGAACCATTGCTCTAAAAGTGTGCATAGCTTGTCATGCTTAACTAACCCTCACGTTTTGAAGTCTTGATGAATATGTAGCTTGTCCTGCCTAACTAGCCCCAGGTCTCCAGAAATGGCAGCTGATGAGTAAGGTCATACTCATACTGAAAAAAATTGAGGGTTTGAGTAAGGTGACCAGATGTCTGAGACCAAAACTGGGGACATAATCCCCAAAATGTGGAAAAACGGGGACGTTTTCAGTTTGACTATCAATCTGGTTGAAATACATAGACGTTTTATCTTCAAAAAACGGAGACATAGGTAATTTTTCTGTAATTTCCCGGGGACAGGCAACCAAAAGCGGGGACTGTCCCCTGAAACCGGGGACGTGTGGTCCCCCTAGGTGTGAGGGGTACGTGATGGAACATGTAGGGTGCCGCTCTGCTGCATGTGAAGATCCCAAATGCCTTAAGTACCATCTGACCTCCTCGGCCTTCGCTTGGGTTTATGACACGCCTGGGTTTCCCTTCGTCTGACCCCCTTGGGTCTTCCTAGGGGCATTAGCAGCTAGTTGGAGATTTTCACACTGCACCTGTCACTGTCCTGCAGGTCTCCTTTATTGGATTAGGACAGTGAGAAAAGACCTTGCCCCTATGTCTGATCGCAGCTAGAACTATCTTTTAAATATTCAGCCAGTTACCATGGCAGCAGCTTGATGATACAGGCCCAGGATCAGTCGGCCTGTGCTTGATGTGATGATGTGATGACGTTGTCGTCCTAGTAACTAGGATGCATATTTCACCCACAGCGGTCGTTAAGGAGAAACCAGACTTGGGCAGCGGACGCACCACCGGCTGGAACGCAGCGCCCTGCTCCGAGGAGGACTCCCACTTCTGTCTGCACGGCCAGTGTGAGATGAGATACGGCGTCCCCTCCTGCAGGTACCAGCTCTGCGCAGGCCTGTCCCGGGCTGTGTGATAGATCACATGTTTCATAAAAGAGGGGAAAACTCTTAAATGTGCTGAAAGGCATAATGTTTTTGATTAGAGTGGCCAGTGTTAATGTGTGGAAAGCGTTTTTAAGTGAAAGCGGCCACACCTTTTGTGTTGGAAGTCTAGAAGCGTAACCCTAAAACTGACCATGAAGCAGCTCTGCAGCTCTGCAGCCTCGTCTGTCTGGTTCTTTGCTCCCGTTTCACAGCTGAGCGCCCCCTGCAGGTGAAAAGCGCTTGACAACTGTGTTGTTGACGTCTGCTGTTCCCCCGCAGGTGTGAGTCGGGCTACACGGGCGCTCAGTGTGATATCCAGGACTTCAACATCCTGTACGTGTGTTGTTGACGTCTGCTCTCTCCCCGCAGGTGTGAGTCGGGCTACACGGGCGCTCAGTGTGATGTGCAGGACTTCAACATCCTGTACGTGGTGCCCAGCGGCCAGAAGCTGCACTACGTGCTCATCGCCGCCATCATCGGCGCCGTGCAGATCGCCATCATCGTGGCCGTCGTCATGTGCATCACCAGGTGCGTGACCTCTCACCCCGCGACCTCTCACCCCGCGCGCGCTGGACACGCGGTTCTCCTTTAAAGGATAGTTTGGGGGTCTTTAATTGGACAGGACAGTGGGACAGTGGAGCAGGACAGGAAGTGAGTGGGAGAGAGAGCGTCAGGGTGGGAATCGGGAAAGGAGCACGGGGCGGGAACGGGAACCGGGGGGGGGGGATCGGGAAAGGAGCACGGGGCGGGAGCGGGAACCGGGTGGGATCGGGAAAGGAGCACGGGGCGGGAGCGGGAACCGGGTGGTCGGCGTGCGCTCTACGGCTGGGACACTCCGTTGGAGTGCCGTTCTGGACACCCTTAAGATGATAGGCTGACGTTCTGGACACCCTTAAGATGATAGGCTGACGTTCTGGACACCCTTAAGATGATAGGCTGACGTTCAGGACACTCTGAAGATGATAGGCTGACGTTCAGGTTTCTCTTAAGGCCACACAAAAGCCTTTTAAAGTCCTTGTAAAGCCGTGCCAAAGGGACTGTTGAGTGTTAGTAATAGCAGTCTTCACTTGTGAGGCGGAATTGGTTTAGTCCAGAAGAACCCTTTGTTCTTATCCAGCTTCCTGTGGGCTAGAAAAACTAGCTGTATGTATATCTACAGGTAATGTATTCTGCCCGCTGTCCACCTTTCATGGAGAGAGTGAGATTGTCTGGCTGACTTGGGGAATTGAGGTCTTTGAAGCTCAATATGAAGTTCAAAGGAAACAAGAGAGATCGTTGGAGAGCAGTCTGGGAAATATATCTACTGTTCTCAAAAGGATGAATTAAATAAACCTTTTTAATTAAAAACGCACAGTTATTTTCTGTGACAGACCCAGAGTAGAAGCCCTTGGAATCAGTGGAGTCATTGACTTTTCCTTTTCTGTTGTGTCTTTCACAGGAAATGCCCCAAAAATAACCGCGGACGTCGGCAAAAGCAAAACCTTGGACACTTTTCTTCAGATACTTCTTCCAGGATGATGTAGCTGTATTTTTTATTTTAATTTTTATACTTTTTTCGTACCAAGTGGATTACATTTTTAACGTATCAATTTTATTTTTCCTGATTTTTAAACTTGGGAGGATGACAACATATTTTTTTTTTCTTTTTTTAAAATATTATTTTGAAAGAGGCCTTATTTTTTCTTTACTGGACATTCCTGTTGTCTGTATGACACTTTCAACAGGAGCAAGCTATTGTGGGTTTAGATATTATTTTGGTACTTTTGAATTCTTTGGTTTTCTTCTGTAGCTCTCGGCACACACACCTTTACCACTGAAACGGATTTCTCTCTCTCTTGGAATGTGCTGCTCATTGGGACCACTCACAAATGGATTTCTTGTCTTCATTTTTTCCCTCACGTCTCTTGCTTTCCTGATTTTTCTTGTTTCCTTTGCAAATTGAATGCAGCTGAACACCAAATGCAGTTGGACATGAATGAAATGTGAGCCGATGATGTTTTAAAAAGAAAAAAAAAAGTTTACAAAAAGTTCTCTCTCTTTTGAAAAAGGAATTCCAGCAATGGAACACAATGTGTTTTTGACATAGCTAATCATTTTTCGATGTTGGATCGTTTGTAGTTTTTTTATGTTCTAATGTTATTGGTGTTACTGTTGTTGATGTTGAAATGATCATTATTATTGACATTAATTTAATTCTAGATGCATATCGCATGCTCTGTGGAACTGTGTCCAGTGCTGTAGACTTGATAGAATTAAATTCTCCGTCCTACGAGTAGTTTTTGCTGCTTCCATCTGAATATTAGTCACATAAAGTGTCCGTTGCATTTCTGTATCTAAACATGCTGCATTGAATGTGAAGCCCACAGCGTGCTAAGGAGGAGGACCTTTGTGAATGTTAGGAACTGGTGAGAGGGACCTTATCTCCCCAAGATGAACTAGTGGTGGGTTGTGTGAATGTTTAAAATTATACACGTTTAAAATGATACACATCTTTTTATATAATCATTTGAACAGAGAGAGACACTCAAATCTGATATCAGTTAACCCAGTAAGGCTGTATACCTTCACAAGAACTAAAATATTCAGTGGCAATTCAATTTAGTGTCCTTTAAAAGACAAACTCTGATGAGGCACGAGAGCAAAGCCTCTACATTTCAACACAGTGATGGATGGATTTTAATAACGCCAGTAGTGTGGCCTTTAATAAGCTACAGAGTGCCATCAATAAGGAATGACAACCCCACCCAGCAGCCCTTTATACAGACCACACGAGATGCCTCCACTAGGGGGAGACAACGACGCATTTCAATTCCCCTTTACAGCGTGACCTCTTTTGTCAGCATTGGTCTGTTTAACATTGAAAATTTGATTGAATGATTTTTTAAAAAAGAACGCATAAAACGGATCATGGACGACCCCATGCGCAATTTTGATCTAATTGAATGACTGAATGTATGTTCCCTGCAAATCCTTTACCATCAAGACAAAACAGAATTAAAATGGTCTCCAATGTATCAAAATTATTGTGTAAAATTGTTATTGTAGACATGCACTGAAAACAGGTCGATAAAGGCAGAATTAATTAGAACAGCGCTAGATGAATGAGAGACAACTCTTTGTTCATATGCCAGCACGGTTCCATAGAGTCTCATAGAATAGATCTGAAATAAATGTAGATATATTTCACTTCCATAATATACATGTAGCATTGAATATTATTTGACAAGCATTGTAGATTCATTGGTCTCTTGTTAAGGCAACTGGAACTAACATGCTGAGAGAAACGTTGATATTTTGAGATACTGATACTGAAAGGAATCCTCACCTTCCTGTACCTGAAGACCTGATTTGTTTATATTAGCGCTACTGTATCTTAAAGGGCCACGACAGACATTCAGATGAAGCTTCTCAGTTGCAGAAGAGGCTCCAACGCCAAAAGGAGAGCTGAGAGGAGTTGGGGCAAAGAGTTGATGGCATGAAACTGCACAAAAAGAGAGAAGCTATACAGTATCAAATGAAGAGTATGACGGCATACTATGAATGTGCATTTCAGTCCCACTGTGTGTGTGTGTGTGTGTTGGTGGGTTACAAGTGCACTACAAGACAGCACTGAGGCAGGCTGAACTGGGCTGTGACAGGACTGGGGGTAATTATAGCCAGGTCCCGCTGGTAATTATAGATAGCAGCTGGTAGCATAATTTTAGGGATTTGGACAGCCCTTCCCCCCCTACCTCACAACCTCCTTAACAACCCCCCCCCCCCCCCAACCTTGGCACCCACACCTCCCTACCTCACAACCCCCCTGCCCCCCCCCCGCGCTCCCCCTGAGGTGGTAGCCCCTGGGTAATGCAGGACGGTCTTGTCCTAGTTGCTAAGTGACTGTCTTGTCCTGGTTGCTAAGTGACAGGACCCTAACCATCCTAACCTTTTTTGCCGATCAGGAAAACGAGACAATGAGAATAAAAAGTAGCCCCAGGCATGTGAACACACACACACACACACTGTAACCATCTGTCAGCTGTGTGTTAATAATGAGAGTTCACGGGAGACCTGTTTAATGTGCATGAGGGCAGGCCATTAAAGGTGCTTGCAGGATTAAAGGGTAGGTAGGCAAAATGGAGCGTGAACACAAAGGAAGATGTTCCTCAAACCTGACTACACCTTACAGCTGCTTAGCCTCCACATGAGACTAGCTTTACATCAAAACCTGATAACACCTTACAGCTGACTAGCCTTCACATGAGACTAGCTTTACATCAAAACCTGAATACACCTTACAGCTGACTAGCCTTCACATGAGACTAGTTTTACATCAAAACCTGATAACACCTTACAGCTGACTAGTCTTCACATGAGACTAGTTTTACATCAAAATCTGATAACACCTTACAGCTGACTAGCCTTCACATGAGATTCGTTTTACATCACAGAAAAGATTTAAAAAGAATGTCATCTTCTAGATGTCATCACTAGTTTCACCTTCCAATGTAGTCCTCTGCCCAGTTGGCCTTGGACATTAAATAATAATAATACAATTATAATACACGACAAAATCTCATTGATACAATTACAGACACTTCAAGTACAATTATTTAGTGAAACTAAATCTCTTGTCATATCTGGTACAACAGATTGGATGGATGTCATGCACAGCCAGGTGCTGACCAATGACAAAGCAACGCAGGCATGATGACTAAGTGCTGAGATCACAGGGAGAAGAGGCTCCTCTGTGCCTGACAATCTCCCCCGAAACTCCGGGATTGGCTCAACACCACCATGTGTGTGTGTGTGTGTGTGGGGGGGGGGGACTGGTTAGACGGGGAAGTCCAGTCTCTGATTAAGCCATGTACCTTGCGTTCAGCCCTGCACACTTGTGTGGCAATAGCGGGTGTTGCTTTCCAAACACGCGGTCATAAGATCCGTGTTGATGTCTGCTCCTGCCAATTATTCTCACATGACGCGCATGGACAGTCGTTCATGGCCGTTCTTTAGCATTAGCGGTGGCTAGCCCATAAAAGGCACAGGCCACGTATGGATCCCTTTACAGTTGTGTATGTTAACACAACAGCAATGTGGTGGTGCAATGGAACAGAGAATGAGTCCCTGGGCGCTAATGGCTAATGGTGAGGGGCTTTCCATTCTCCTAGACCCCCATACACATCTTCTAAAACAGTCAGGGTGTCACCTTACTACGGATATTTATAACTGTGATGAATTCATGCAGACCAGGGCACTCCCTCACTCTGACTCTACCTTCTTAGCTCTCCTTCTCTTTCACTCTCTCCCTCACTCTCTCTCTCTCTCTCTCTGTCTCTCTTTGGGCGTAGCATGTGACGCTGTGTGCCCTTTGATCCCCTGTTCTGCCCTACATGTGGGTGAGGTGGAGCTTCCATGTTCTTCTGCAGTAGACGCGTGTGAAGACACACTTCAGCCGTCCGCCTCCCATCCGTCCACCCGACCGCTCAACCACAGGACAGTCCGCAGCCCCCATGTGGTCCCGCACCTGAGCCCGTCGCCCACACCGTCCTAGAGCTGTTCCCGTCCCCGCGCCCTCGGAGACGACCTCCCTTCCCTTCAGCAGGTGGTTGCTTTTCCCTTCTCTTCCCCACACACTTCTCCCCCTCTCTCTTCTGCTGCGGAAAACAGGACGGCGGCAGCGATGGCTCAGAAGATGGACGTGTCCGCGCTGGAGGGTGAGGCTGGCGTCCTGGCGCTGCTGGAGCGCGTGGCGGGCATCATCGACAACGTGCAGGCGTGCCAGACGCGCATGGAGGAGCGGCAGCTGGAGCTGGAGGCCTGCGTCAAGACCATCCAGGCGGACGTGGCCAAGCTGACCAAGGACCACTCGGCCACCAACGGCGTGGTGGAGAAGCTCCTGGAGAAGACGCAAAAGGTCAGCTGCCACATCAAGGACGTGCGCGTGCGCGTGGAGAAGCAGAACGAGCGCGTGAAGAGGGTGGAAGAGACGCAAGGAGAGCTGCTCTTGAAGAACAAGTTCAGAGTCGTCATCTACCAGGTGAGGCCAGCGGCTAAACACAGGGCGCGCACACACACACAGGGCGCACACACACATTGGTCATCTCTTATCCAACACAGGGCGCACACACACATTGGTCATTTCTTATCCAACACAGGGCGCACACACACATTGGTCATTTCTTATCCAACACAGTGTGCTGCTCTGTGGCTCGGTTGAGCGCCGAGTACAACTGGATGTCAACAGATTTATGATTTCAGTTTCACGAGGGTGACTAGACTTCAGCATCAGTCTGATCTGATCATGCAAAACTGAACTGAACTCGCACACAGTTGTCTGCTCATACACAGTGTGCACGGTGGCTTGTCTGCTCATACACAGTGTGCACGGTGGCTTGTCTGTTGTATGTCATTCAGACTTCCTTTTTTGTCCTCCAATTTGTGTCCCCTGTCTTGCCAGCGAGACGCTACAGTGACACTTGTAGTATCAGCACAAGCTAAAACTAGCCACCAGGAAGGTGGGTTTCAAAGAGTACGCCTACGAGTACACTTCTGGCAGGCAAGGGAGCGACTTGAAAGCCAAGGACACTTTGACTTAAAGGGAAAATCAAAACGCCACTCTGCAATTGTTTGGCTCAGAGGGGAGTGCTGAACCCCCACCCCCACCCCCCCCCCGACCCTGGGGGTGAGTGGCTGACAGTCCGCTGGTGACCCGATTATTTCAGCCTCCTGCTTGACTTGGCAGAGCGCAAGATAAATGGCTGGGCACCAAAAGGTTAGACATTGCCCTTATGAAAGCTAATATGTAGGAGCCTGCCATCGCCAACCTAAGAGGGCTGGACTAGCAATCCTCACAGCTCTGCTCTAAATCTCTTTTTAGCCCAGAGGGGGCAAGAAGGCAGACATTAGACCTGGCCTCCATCTTGTTTTAGAACAGAGTGGGCCAGGGTGGGAGGCGCTCCAGGAGTGAGCACTCCTCTCCTCACCATTCACTACATTAAATACTGTACCCATACTGTACCAACTGTACCCCTACCGTGCCAACGTTGGGACTGTACCCATACTGTGCCAACGCTGGGACTGTACCCATACTGTACCAAAGCTTGGACTGCAGGACAGCAATCAATTAGACTTTCATTCAGACAAGCCAAAGAATAAAACGTACTGACTGGCTGAATACAGAAATTACATCAAGTGTATGAAGTAAGCTAGGAAGATATACAAATCTATACATTTAAATTGTACAGTTACTATTTCTGTCTGAGACGACTAATGGGGTGCCAACAGGTGACTTGATAGCACCTTGTGTCTCTCAGGGTCACAGTTTAAAAGTGGTGCGATCATTAAAGCCAGGAAAGGGGCACACATTGTTACGATAACGTTGTGATAATATTACGATATGTTATGATAACGTCATCTGTTTTTACCTGATGTAGAGCATTATAATAGGCCAAGCTAGATAAGGAACTGTCCAGAATAAAATCACACTTTGTTCATGACCATACCACTTCTTTACGTCATCTGTGCTATTATTAGTTATCTCAATCAACTTTTGGCAACTTTTTGCCATTACTATTTGGCTGTGTGTACAAGGTATAAAGTGACGTTTTATTGCTGCAACACTACACCTAGCTTTTGATCAGTCTGGCAAAGAGAAGGATATTTTATACCTGTTATTATCGTGAGAATGAATCACTGTGAACCATGTTATACCTACGAGGAAACAGGCACAACTAGAGTTCTGAATCAGAACAGCACAAATGAGCGCGTGATTTCTGAAGGTATACTGAAGATGTGTACGCTTCATGGATCCCTTGCTTAAATGCCTTCGCTTTCTGCCCTTAACCTCATTATCACACTAGAAAATAGACACGACTATATAGAGCTGTCTGGTGCAACTCTTCCAGGCTGGTGCAAGCTGTCCGCTGCGCTGCGCTTGCCCACACGGCTCAGCCTGTCCTGTCCTGTCCTGTCCGACTGCGTCTGCTGTAGCAGGGCACAAGCTCAGGCAACCCGACAGCTGACAGTTTGTTCAGAGTTATTCTGAGAGCGTACGCCATGAAGCCACACATTTCCTAATATAGTACTATCATGTCTGACGCAGCTACCGTCCAAAAAGCCCCCGCCACACTCTCTGTTCCGAGCACAAACCCAGCAGCATTAGGAGTTATTGATCTGCATTAGGAGTTATCGATCTGCATGAGGAGTTATTGATCTGCATTAGGAGTTATTGATCAGCAGAGCTCCGCGTGCACGAGTGGTCTGCTCAAGATCACAGGGCAGAGTGGACATGGAGGTGTCCAGCCCAAGATCACAGGGCAGAGTGGACATGGGGGGCAGAGCAGTGTGGGTTGTGAAGTGGGCTGTGAAGAGTGCTGTGGGGTGCAGGCTGTGGCCAGTCGTGGCCGGTGATAACGTGCGGTCAGTAATGTGAGTGGCGCTCTGCAGGCAGATAGTTGTAAATGTCAGTGTGTGACAAGTGGGTGTCATATATGCTTACACAACGCCTTGGCCTCATTTTCAAGTTTGGAGTCTCTGCAACTAGAACGATGAATATTTCATCAAGTGATATGTCGTCAAAATGCGCAGTCAGGTTTTGCTGACGTCGAGCTGTTACATAAGTTTGCAAAGACTCTCTGACAGCCATCTTAGTGCTGGAGACTCTGCTGTTCCTACTGGTGAAGCATCATAAAACTCATGTATGCAATTATATCTCCACACCAATCATCAACTCAGACTGATGCTCATCATTTTCTCAGTGTGAGATCAGCAGCCGAATTACAGGCATATTACTCCTCGCTCAGGGAGTTGTGTTATTATACTGCTAATTGCACCAGAGTGATAGCACAGCATGTCTACTGGTTTGCTATCTGTTCTAAAATGACTTTTTGTTGTTTTTCACGATGTGGGAACAGAATATGTGGGAGTACTTTCATTAAAAAGGAAAAACTCCAGAGATGTGAGTTGTTAGTTGTTTCTGAGACATCATACCTGTGGCAGATTCTACAGGTTTAGAAAATGGCTCCAGAGATGTGAGTTGTTAGCATGTCTGAGATATCCGACCTGTGGCAGATTCTACAGGTTTAGAAAATGGCTCCAGAGTGAGTTGTTAGCATGTCTGAGATATCCGACCTGTGGCAGATTCTACAGGTTTAGAAAATGGCTCCAGAGATGTGAGTAGTTATTATGTCTGAGATATCCGACCTGTGGCAAATTCTACAGGTTTAGAAAATGGCTCCAGAGATGTGAGTTGTTAGCATGTCTGAGATATCCGACCTGTGGCAGATTCTACAGGTTTAGAAAATGGCTGTTTTCCCTGCCAGCATGTAGACATTGCTCATATGGGGAGATTAACGCCACCAAATGGCTTCTAATTCTGAGGGAGCGGAGTAGTGAGAATTCAATGCTGGATGTTAACATAATTAAAGCCAGACAGCTGCAAGCCTCTCTATATTTAATGTTAGTGTATTATTTCTGTTTCTTGTGCTCATACAGAGCTACAGCTGTTTAATTTAATCTAATTTGAAATTGTACGATTGAAATGTCAATATTGCTTGCAAAATATTAAATCCTAACTATGATTACAAAAACGTTATTATATTCAATTTGCGCATAGGTGGCCCTGGAAATGCTGATTCATATACACAATAATAGCAACATTTGCATGTGCTAAATTGCATAATGATGAAAATGTATTTTTTTTAAATATTCTAAATAAACCAAAAAAGATATTATTTGTATATATATACTGTATATTATTTGAATGATGATTGTAGTGCTAACGACGACCCCAATGCTATCTTGCTCTGTTCTGTAGGGTGATAATGAAGTGAAGGCTGTAGCCGCCCCAAAGGCCGCCCCAAAGGAGGCCCCAAAGGAGGAGTCTGCTGACGCCCACGAGGAGCCCCCAGCGCCCCCCCCCGCCGAGTCTGATGAGGAGTACATGGTGGTGGAGGAGGGCGAGAACGCTGCCGCCCGCATGAAGAAGTCGGGCCTGAAGCGCATCGAGAGCCTGAAGCACACCTTCTCGCGCGAGAACATGAGCAAGACCAAGGAGAACCTGGGCAGCAAGGTGGGCAAGCTGGGCGAGCGCATCGTGACGGCCGAGCGCCGCGAGAAGATCCGCCAGTCGGGCGAGCGCATCAAGCAGTCGGGCGAGCGCTTCAAGGAGACCATCACCAAGACCGTGCCCGCCAAGCTCAACCTGAAGAAGGAGCGGACTGTGGCCGAGGGCCAGGAGGGGGCCGAGGGCTCCACGGAGGGCGCCGCGCCCGTGCCCCCCGCCAAGGGCCGCAAGGCCAACGACGTCGCCTACACCGAGGTGGCGCTGGAGAAGGAGGAGGGCGCCGAGGGCAAGGGGGAGGAGTCAGAAGTGCCCATGTACGACATGAAGCAGCTCTCCTAAACAGGGGGGCGTGCCAGGGGGGAGGAAATACATGTCCTGGACTGTTTGAATGCCGATGGAAGTTTGTTTTGCCGAACGGGAGTTTGATTTGATAGTGATTCACGCGTGGATCAGTCAACAACTCCAAAAGGGGAAATCCGAAGAGACGAAGGTTGGCAACTGAGTGGAAGAGAAAGCATAAAAGATATAAGGGCCAGTTGGAGCTCCACAGAGAGATGTGTTGTATGAAGCAAAGTCGCTGTAATATTTATTTGCTAGTACTTCTCTGTTAGGGGTGGGCAAGGGTATTTGAGGAATTCATATGGGAGGAATTACAATAACATTTAGCTGTTTTCATGAAGTTTTTGTCTTGTTTACACTAAATCTAGACTCTAAGATACAGACGAATAAGGAGTGCTGAGGAAATGTATAATTGTTCCCACTGGGTACTGGGAGAGAGCTGGAATTTTCTGGACTTTTCTGGAATTGGGAGAAGAAGAACCAGATGAAAATCATCACCGATTTGCATGTTAAATCACTGATGATGCAAGTTTGAATGAACACTTTCTTTGAGGATGGAAAGCTCACGTGTGTTTTGGGGTAAACGTGTGGTGACGAACAATAAAACAACCTTTTTATGTATAACACAACTGTTAATAGTAGAGTATTTGAGACATATTAACTTACAGTGCAGTCAATCCTGTGGTATCAGTTTCATACTCATTCACGTTATAGGATACAAATTTAATTAATAAAGAACTCTGTCAGCTGGTTTCTGATGAGTACCCTAAAAGGATTAACTGAATGGTGTTGAGGAAGTTTATATTAGACTATGTTGGCTATAAAACCAGTCATGTAGACCAGCGTATTAGTTGGCATCTAGCTCATCCAGATAGGTGGCCCATTTGGCAGTAAGCTACTGTACACTAAATGTCTCAAAAGGATGATGAGATGTGGCCATGTAGAATTAGGAAGGGTCCCATATGTATTAGCGGAGAATCCTAATGCAGAGCCTTTAGCTTGATGCTGAACGGCAAGAGGCCCATATAAGGCCATATAAGGCCCATATAAGGCCCATATAATATAATGTAATGTTGGCTACACTGAAGAAAATGTACTGTGACCAGGTGACCTTGCATGCTTAGATGTTTCTCTAATGTATATATTATTTAAAGTAATAGTTTACCTTTTGAAAGTGTTCTGCATGTGTAGTTGTCTGCCACACACACGCACACGCACACGCACACACACACACACACACACACACACACACACACACACACACACACACACACACACACACACACACACACACACACAAAGTATAATTAGTTTCATTAGTTGTGTTATCTGATATTATCCAGCCTTGATTGCACTTGGTTTTGAAGTACATGACTGTGCTATATTGATGACTACTGCTAGAATATTAAATTAGAAAATTGTTTTGCAACCTATTTAAGTAAACACCTACATGTTTAGGATGAGTAATAATATGCTTTTTTCCTATTTAGGTATCACAGATAAAATAGTATTCAATGACACAAACATATTTTCTACTGGGCTAACAGACAATACAAAGTCATTAGTCATTCAAACAATGAACATTTTGTGATACTTTTTGCATTGTTTTTATTCTCTGGTGATATATTTGGAAAACAGCTAATAAAA
>NC_085012.1:3144148-3166648 GCF_963854185.1 Sardina pilchardus
CCAATCAGATATGTTCGCACCTATATAAGAGACACACCACTCAACCAATCAGATATGTTCGCACCTATATAAGAGAGAGCCATAATAATATAAGAACAACCACTCAACCCATCACATTTCAACAGTCCCGATTATCACTGCAGAACAACAGAGGTTTTCTTCCAGCTGTCAGCGCCTTTAGAGGCCTTGCTGTCCCTGCACTCTCTTGCTCTGCTGTCGGACAATGTGAGACAATTGAGGAAGTGAGGACAGGAATAAAAACAGAAACTGCATATCATTATGCATTCCTATCCAACAAATGTATTGGCGCTACTGGAGGTGATGTATTAGAGCTACTGTAGGTGATGTATTGGCGCTACGCTACGCGACGTATTGGCGCTACTGTGGGTGATGTATTGGCGCTACGCTACGTGATGTATTGACGCTACTGTATGTGATGTATTGGCGCTACTGTATGTGATGTATTGGCGCTACGCTACGTGATGTATTGACGCTACTGTATGTGATGTATTGGCGCTACTGTATGTGATGTATTGGCGCTACGCTACGTGATGTATTGACGCTACTGTAGGTGATGTATTGGCGCTACTGTAGGTGATGTATTGACGCTACTGTATGTGATGTATTGGCGCTACGCTACGTGATGTATTGACGCTACTGTATGTGATGTATTGACGCTACTGTATGTGATGTATTGGCGCTACTGTATGTGATGTATTGGCGCTACGCTACGTGATGTATTGACGCTACTGTAGGTGATGTATTGGCGCTACTGTATGTGATGTATTGACGCTACTGTATGTGATGTATTGGCGCTACGCTACGTGATGTATTGACGCTACTGTATGTGATGTATTGGCGCTACGCTACGTGATGTATTGACGCTACTGTATGTGATGTATTGGCGCTACTGTATGTGATGTGTTGGCGCTACTGTAGGTGATGTATTGACGCTACTGTATGTGATGTATTGGCGCTACGCTACGTGATGTGTTGGCGCTACTGTATGTGATGTATTGGCGCTACTGTAGGTGATGTATTGGCGCTACTGTATGTGATGTATTGGCGCTACGCTACGTGATGTATTGGCAATACTGTATGTGATGTATTGGCGCTACGCTACGTGATGTATTGGCGCTACTGTATGTGATGTATTGGCGCTACGCTACGTGATGTATTGGCGCTACTGTATGTGATGTATTGGCGCTACGCTACGTGATGTATTGACGCTACTGTATGTGATGTATTGGCGCTACGCTACGTGATGTATTGACGCTACTGTATGTGATGTATTGGCGCTACGCTACGTGATGTATTGACGCTACGCTACGTGATGTATTGGCGCTACGCTACGTGATGTATTGACGCTACTGTATGTGATGTATTGGCGCTACGCTACGTGATGTATTGACGCTACTGTATGTGATGTATTGGCGCTACGCTACGTGACGTATTGACGCTACTGTATGTGATGTATTGGCGCTACGCTACGTGATGTATTGGCGCTACTGTATGTGATGTATTGGCGCTACTGTAGGTGATGTATTGGCGCTACTGTATGTGATGTATTGGCGCTACGCTACGTGATGTATTGACGCTACTGTATCTGATGTATTGACGCTACTGTATGTGATGTATTGACGCTACTGTATGTGATGTATTGGCGCTACGCTACGTGATGTATTGACGCTACTGTATGTGATGTATTGGCGCTACGCTACGTGATGTATTGGCGCTACGCTACGTGATGTATTGGCGCTACTGTAGGTGATGTATTGGCGCTACTGTGGGTGATGTATTGGCGCTACTGTATGTGATGTATTGACGCTACTGTATGTGATGTATTGGCGCTACTGTAGGTGATGTATTGGCGCTACTGTATGTGATGTATTGGCACTACTGTATGTGATGTATTGACGCTACTGTATGTGATGTATTGGCGCTACGCTACGTGATGTATTGACGCTACTGTATGTGATGTATTGGCGCTACGCTACGTGATGTATTGGCGCTACGCTACGTGATGTATTGGCGCTACTGTATGTGATGTATTGGCGCTACTGTAGGTGATGTATTGGCGCTACTGTGGGTGATGTATTGGCGCTACGTGATGTATTGACGCTACTGTATGTGATGTATTGGCGCTACGCTACGTGATGTATTGACGCTACTGTAGGTGATGTATTGGCGCTACTGTAGGTGATGTATTGGCGCTACGCTACGTGATGTATTGACGCTACTGTATGTGATGTATTGGCGCTACTGTATGTGATGTATTGGCGCTACGCTACGTGATGTATTGACGCTACTGTATGTGATGTATTGGCGCTACGCTACGTGATGTATTGGCGCTACTGTAGGTGATGTATTGGCGCTACTGTGGGTGATGTATTGGCGCTACTGTATGTGATGTATTGACGCTACTGTATGTGATGTATTGGCGCTACTGTAGGTGATGTATTGGCGCTACTGTATGTGATGTATTGGCACTACTGTATGTGATGTATTGACGCTACTGTATGTGATGTATTGGCGCTACGCTACGTGATGTATTGACGCTACTGTATGTGATGTATTGGCGCTACGCTACGTGATGTATTGGCGCTACGCTACGTGATGTATTGGCGCTACTGTATGTGATGTATTGGCGCTACTGTATGTGATGTATTGACGCTACTGTATGTGATGTATTGGCGCTACTGTAGGTGATGTATTGGCGCTACTGTATGTGATGTATTGGCACTACTGTATGTGATGTATTGACGCTACTGTATGTGATGTATTGGCGCTACGCTACGTGATGTATTGACGCTACTGTATGTGATGTATTGGCGCTACGCTACGTGATGTATTGGCGCTACGCTACGTGATGTATTGGCGCTACTGTAGGTGATGTATTGGCGCTACTGTGGGTGATGTATTGGCGCTACGTGATGTATTGACGCTACTGTATGTGATGTATTGGCGCTACGCTACGTGATGTATTGACGCTACTGTAGGTGATGTATTGGCGCTACTGTAGGTGATGTATTGGCGCTACGCTACGTGATGTATTGACGCTACTGTATGTGATGTATTGGCGCTACTGTATGTGATGTATTGGCGCTACGCTACGTGATGTATTGACGCTACTGTATGTGATGTATTGGCGCTACTGTATGTGATGTATTGGCGCTACTGTAGGTGATGTATTGGCGCTACTGTATGTGATGTATTGGCGCTACTGTAGGTGATGTATTGGCGCTACGCTACGTGATGTATTGGCGCTACTGTATGTGATGTATTGGCGCTACTGTATGTGATGTATTGGCGCTACTGTGGGTGAAGTATTGGCGCTACGTGATGTATTGACGCTACTGTATGTGATGTATTGGCGCTACGCTACGTGATGTATTGGCGCTACGCTACGTGATGTATTGACGCTACTGTATGTGATGTATTGACGCTACTGTAGGTGATGTATTGGCGCTATGCTACGTGATGTATTGGCGCTACTGTATGTGATGTATTGGCGCTACGCTACGTGATGTATTGACGCTACTGTATGTGATGTATTGACGCTACTGTATGTGATGTATTGGCGCTACGCTACGTGATGTATTGACGCTACTGTATGTGATGTATTGGCGCTACTGTAGGTGATGTATTGACGCTACTGTATGTGATGTATTGGCGCTACGCTACGTGATGTATTGACGCTACTGTATGTGATGTATTGGCGCTACGCTACGTGATGTATCGACGCTACTGTATGTGATGTATTGGCGCTACGCTACGTGATGTATTGACGCTACTGTATGTGATGTATTGGCGCTACGCTACGTGATGTATTGACGCTACTGTATGTGATGTATTGGCGCTACGCTACGTGATGTATTGACGCTACTGTATGTGATGTATTGGCGCTACGCTACGTGATGTATTGACGCTACTGTATGTGATGTATTGGCGCTACGCTACGTGATGTATTGACGCTACTGTATGTGATGTATTGGCGCTACGCTACGTGATGTATTGACGCTACGCTACGTGATGTATTGGCGCTACGCTACGTGATGTATTGACGCTACTGTATGTGATGTATTGGCGCTACGCTACGTGATGTATTGACGCTACGCTACGTGATGCATTGGCGCTACGCTACGTGATGTATTGACGCTACTGTATGTGATGTATTGGCGCTACGCTACGTGATGTATTGACGCTACTGTATGTGATGTATTGGCGCTACGCTACGTGATGTATTGACGCTACTGTATGTGATGTATTGGCGCTACGCTACGTGATGTATTGACGCTACGCTACGTGATGTATTGACGCTACTGTATGTGATGTATTGGCGCTACGCTACGTGACGTATTGACGCTACTGTATGTGATGTATTGGCGCTACGCTACGTGATGTATTGACGCTCTACTCTGAGACTCGTCTCCAGCCTGAGCATCGGCGAGCGCTGACCTCGTGCGGCACGTAGTTGGCGGGGAGCTTCTCCAGCATCTCGTTGGCCAGCCGCTGGACGGAGCTCTCCCGGGTCTCCCCGGCCCCCCCGCCGCTGTCCTTGGGCTGCACGCTGATGATGGTACTCAGGGTCTCGCTGGCCAGGTTGCTCTGGTAGGTGATGTCAGCATTTGGGTGAAGACCAAACACCTGCACAGGATGTGACAACGCCTGTGTTAGCAACACACTGGTCCACTCCACTCCAAACTATGCCTCCATAGCAGTGTAGTTCAACACTGCAAGATTCATTACGCAACTGCATTGAGTAATAATGCAATTTATGGAAGACAGTCCCAGAATTCACAGAATTTACCTTTCATGAGTCATATAACAAATATCAATTGTTTCTGTTTTCTGTTTTGTTCTGGCAACTCTTCAATTATTTGAAAATGCTAATATACAGTAAATATAATTTGATAATTATATGATTATAAGTGCATATACACATACATACATACATACATACATACATACATATAAGGCACTGTTGCGAGTACCCACTGGTAATTCAAATAAGACAGTTGGAGATGTTGTAAATGCTGGAGGCTTCTCACCTCAGGGGAGTCCACCAGTGGGAGTGTGTCTATGTGACTCAGGCAGTCCTGCACAGTCTTGGCTTTGGGAATGGTGTAGCCCTTGTAGAAGCAGAAGCGCTCTCCGAACATGCTCTCGCCGAACCAGGTGTGGGCGAAGGTGTTGAGCAGCCGCTTGTCCAGGTCGTCGGTGACGCGGCCCCCGTACTGGACCTCGCCCAGCATGTAGCGCACGCAGCTCCAGTTCACGCCGCGCTTCACGTCCACCTCGTCCAGGTGGTTCTGGACAAACTGCATGCAGGACGTGAAGTCGGCCTGGTTGAACTCGTACGGAATGTTCCAGCCTAGCGGGCCAAACTTACGTCTCTCCTGTTGGGGACAGAGGGAGGAAGTCAGGCACAGAGACACGTTCACATGGAGGTCAGAGGTCAAGCACAGGGACACGTTCACATGGAGGTCAGAGGTCAAGCACAGGGACACGTTCACATGGAGGTCACATGGATTAAAGTGAAAAAAAATCATCTGACTGAAAAAAAATTGTCCAAAACAAATAATAATAATTGACACACGCAAGTGATGCAAATCAAAGCCCCCCCCCCCCCCCCCCCCCCCCACCATTTAAAACTCACAGCCATAAGGTTATTTGGAATGTAACCGTCAGATAGGCCTCTGTTATTGAAGATTTGGAATAATTGATTTGAAATGTAATATGCTAAAGAATTCTGATGTTTTCTGATGTCAGGATATAATTTGGTGTAACTTTACTCAGTGTGATTAGGCTCTAGGTGACATGTTGTTTAATTAGGTGCATGTCACTTTAAGGCGTTTTAGTTTTTGGGTAAGAACGTGATGCATGGCATGAATGTTAGGAGTTCCACGGTTTTTCTGACCGTGTTGGTCGTGTCAATTGTATGAGTATGAACTGTGCTGTTTGTTACAATAAACATTCAAGAACATTAACTGGAAGACAAGACGTTTTTTATAGAACACGCGTCAGACTCCTATTAGATAAGTTTCGTTTATGGAAACGGATCTTCTCTTTGACTTTCTCTTTGAAGAAGACAAATTAGGCAAACTGTATAGACATAGCCTAAGCTATTGGATCCTTTTGAATTGTATAAGTTTGTATAACCTTGTTGGCATATTATAATTATTTGTAGAGAAATTAGCCGTTAAACTTAAACAGTAGGATAGCCTAATTGGCGCAGACACACACTTTCCCGTAGTCCGTCTCTGCGTTTCGGGCGCACCCGACTCTATTAATATTAATAATGACCGAAAGTTGGCTATAGCCATGTTCTTTTTGACTATTCATCTTTAAGCTCCCCAACACTGCCGACCTCTAAGTTGCCTAATTTGATGAGATCGGGGAACTACACAGCAAGTGCGGACAAGATGTCATCGCAAACAACGCAGACCTTTATATTTGCGCAGCTAGTGCGTGATGACTGTCCTGATGCTTTTCTATAGCCTATTACAACTGGCGAAACAACTGTTTATTTTCATTTTTTATGAAGAATAATTAGCCCAAATCATAGACTAATTAGATTGAAAAAACGACAGCTTTCCTGAACTTCTGCAAAGCTTGATCTCAAATCTCATGATTGACCTCCAGCGCCTCCGGTTGACGGAAATCCGTCGTAGCGACGGAGAACTTTAATCCATGAGGTCAGAGGTCAAGCACAGGGACACGTTCACATGGAGGTCAGGGGTCAGGCACAGGGACACGTTCACATGGACTCACATGAGGTCAGAGGTGAAAGATTATGAAAAGGAAAGTGTGAAAGTGAAAGTGTGCAAGTGCCCCGGAGTATGTACTGTAAACCTCGGCACTGAGGCAAATGTACCAGGGTGTACCAATGTACCAAGGCAAGCCGATCATCTCCAATTCATTATTGCTTGTGGAAAAATGTGAGTAGAAGTGGAGCAGTGCAGCTTATCCTGAATAGACTCGATTTTATGCAAAGATTTCAATTCAAGGAGTTATTTTCCACAAAGCACTTTATAGCTGCATATAAGTATATATAATACTATACTGCACTCCTGTACTCCTGTACTGTTCTCCTGTACTCCTGTACTGTACTCCTGTACTATACTGTACTCCTGTACACCTGTACTATACTCCTGTATTCCTGTACTGTACTCCTGTACTATACTGTACTCCTGTACTGTACTCCTGTACTATACTGTACTCCTGTACTGTACTGTACTCCTGTACTATACTCCAGTACAGTACTCCTGTATTGCACTGTACTCCTGTACTGTTCTCCTGTACAGTACTCCTGTACTGCACTGTACTCCTGTACTGTTCTCCTGTACTGTACTATACTGTACTGTCCTGTACTCCTAGTCTACACGCTGACCTGCACGGTGGTGTGGAGGAAGGCCAGGGCGTAGAGCAGTGGTCTCCACTGGGGCATGTTGGAGATCTCCAGCTGGTCCTGAGTCAGGCCCCCATATGTCCTCCTCAGACCCGCCTTCATACCTGCACAACAACAACAACAACAATGATTACATAGGGTGACCAGTGGGGTGTCCTACGAAGCTCGATTAGTGGCTTAGCGAGGTATGTTGCGCTCAAAACCAGGGTATGCCGTCATACGAAAGTGGATTTGTTTTAGCGTCTCTGTATCACCATGGTATCTTATGCTCGCAACCAAACCTGCTCGGGAGCGGGTTATGTGCTTAATTATAGCTCAAATCGTGAAATATCACCGCCCTCTGACCAATTCTAACCAATCCATTATCTTGAACAACGAAGTTATCTCACGTGTGCTAATCTGTCAAACTTTGAACAGGTTCGGCCCCGCCTCTGCAAACATTTTGAATCTCGAAGGCGCTTTTAAGTATGTTGTGCGTGCAAATATGTCACTACTGTGGACATGCATGCCATACAATATCTGATGTCCATCGACTTTTTGATGTTATAGGTTAGACACTAAAAAAGACCACCCTAGATTTCGCTACCGCTCATAAATGCGGAAGTAATCGTTTTTAAACCTAGGCTGTCTTGTGCGTCTCCACGTTTCCCGATTGGTCAAAATCACCCCAACCACGAGAACGCGCACAGATCTGAGCTGAAAGCCTAGTTTGACAAATTTATCACATACCTGCTGTCGTAGGATCACTTAACTTAATACCCGAGTCAAGGCTTTGTGCAGCCTCGATATGTCTAGATAACCTAGATTTGTCTAACTTGCTTCGTAGGACACCCCACAGATTTGAGTTTGCAAAAAAGAGGACACTTCATCGGCGGGGGGGGGGGGGGGGGGGGGGGTATTTGGGTATTTGGCTCACATAGGCTATGCACCTAGGAACAGGTGCATTCATACAATTGTGTCAACATACATGGTGATATATGATAATGAGCTTTATTGGCCGGCCCAACACTAACAGAAAAAACACTGCCTCAAAAGGCTGTTTTGTAGTTTAAAGTTTTAAATGTGCAAAAACAAGATACATTTGTAAGCTATACAATGTAAAGTATGGTCACAACAATGGTAAAACAAAAATAATAAAAAAATAAAACCTAATTGCACAAAATGAGACATTTTTAAAGTTGAAAAGTTGTCCAATGGCTGATACTTTTCAGTCCTCCTAAACTGCCTGCTCTGCATTGATCTCGACCGAGACGAAAACATGGAAATTACGTTTCAATTAGTCAGTGAACTTGCACTTGCGTTTCGGCATGACTGAAGATGCCGGATAGTTTTGCGCGTTGCCAGTGGTAAACAAGGAAGTGTGCGCTGATGAGGTGAATAACCAATTAAATGTTTAGGCCGAGAATATCGACCAATGACGGTAGCTCTAAGGTCAGGCTCTACACTTCAACTCAATAGCCGTGTTCAAGTTCAACTCCAAATGACCTTTTGCAGCAACGAGAGCTGCCGGTGGCAGCAGGGGCGGGGATGCAAACGCTGCTATGAAGTTGTACACTCTCTACTTCCCGTAGTGTAGACTTGGCTAGACTTGACCATGTGACGAATCACGAGGCACGGACCCGCACGGACTCTTGTGGATATGGGGAGGCATCTAAACACCTGCACACACGTCAGGGATGTAAAAGCCAATTAGGGCAAAGACCTGACGTCATGAAGGCAGGGTCTAGGCTCCGCTGCTCTCCGCAGTACCTCCAGACCGGCTGCTCTTTTGCGGAGCAGCCGCCTGGCCACGCCTTGCTCCCGCGATAAGTTGAGGCCATGTGATACCGACTGCCGAGTCGAAAACACGCCCATCTAGACCATCGTGGACAGATTTTTAACCACGTGCATCTTGTGCTGCGCAGTTTTTGTGCTGCGCAGCCAACTTGAACGCGCCTAATGCAAAGCGAACTGTAGGGGGAGGGCGTGATTAGCCTACTATGTGAATGAAAGAGAGAGCATGCAAATTCGGTGAAAACACGTTAGGCTAGAATAACAAAATCCCGGACGATTCTGAAATTCCGCCCGGACACATTTTTAGGTTTCAAAAAGAGGACATGTCCGGGCAAAAGAGGACGTCTGGTCACCCTAGATTACACAACACAGACCCGCCTTCATACCTGCACACAACAACAACAACAACAACAACAACAACGACTACACAACACAGACCCGCCTTCGTACCTGCACACAACAACTAGAAATGTGCATGTCCGAGGACCTGCAAGAGTGGGCTTGCAAAAACGCTAACTATGCTAACAATGTTAGCTAAGCTAACAATGCTAAACAGGTTGATTAGCTAACTTAGCTGATGATTTCTAGCAGTTTTGCGAAAAATGCTAACCATGCTAGCTATGCTAACCAGGTTGATTAGCTAACTTAGCTAATGAATTATATTATGTCAACAATGCTTAAAAAAAAGCCTGCCAAAAAAAATACCAAAAAAATGATTATTATTACCAACCGGCAGCCATCCGACATTAACAAGCAAGCTACACCGGATCGGGTCTGATTTTGTAGTGTTGGAACGGCGTTGATAGCTCAAACGCTCTAGGAGAAGAGGCGTCTTAAAAAAATGGGACGGGAATAATTAAGTATAAAACTTAAGAAGAACAATAGTGGGCCTTGCTTTACAGCAAGCCCACTAATGATTACACAACACAGACCCGCCTTCATACCTGCACACAACAACAACAACAACAACAACAACAACAACTAAAACAACGATTACACAACACAGACCTGCCCTCACACCAGCACTCAACAACAATGATAACAACAACGACAACAACGACTTCATTGCACCTGCACACACAACACAAACCTGCCTTCATACCTGCTATATCATGCATAGAGAGTGGCCATACCATCAATATTATAAAGACATCATGAATGTACTCTAGGACTGGACTTTCATAAATAAAGGACTACAGTATACAATATGTCAGATATCTATCCAGGTAAGATATGAATGCCTCCTAACAGTGTCAGCTGCTTCACCAAACATAAAGATTAACACTCTAAATGCGTGACCTTGGGGAGGCTCGTTGGTGAACTTGACGGAGGACTGCAGGAGGTTGATGGGGAACTGGGGGTGCACCTCGGTGGTGAGCCACACTCGGAAGCCCTCGTGGACGCTCTCGCCGCCGCTGACCGTGTCCAGCAGCTCGTCCAGGAAGTCCAGGCCCAGGTGGCAGTTCTGCAGCAGCAGCCAGCCTCCGTCCGCCATGCTCTGGGCCAGCAGCCTCCGCGCGTGCACTTCCTGCCCCTGACCCATGGAGATGGGCCGGCACGGGACCGCCTGCGGGACAACACACACACCGTCATGTCCTGAACACACACACAGTCATGTCCTGAACACACACACAGTCATGTCCTGAACACACACACAGTCATGCCCTGAACACACACAGTCATGTCCTGAACACACACACAGTCATGCCCTGAACACACACACAGTCATGTCCTGAACACACACAGTCGTGTCCTGAACACACACACAGTCATGCCCTGAACACACACACCGTCATGTCCTGAACACACACACAGTCATGCCCTGAACACACACAGTCATGTCCTGAACACACACACAGTCATGTCCTGAACACACACAGTCATGTCCTGAGGGAGAGAACACACACAGTCATGTCCTGAACACACTCAGTCATGTCCTGAACACACACAGTCATGTCCTGAACACACACAGTCATGTCCTGAACACACACACCGTCATGTCCTGAACACACACACAGTCATGTCCTGAACACACACACAGTCATGTCCTGAACACACACAGTCATGTCCTGAGGGAGAGAACACACACAGTCATGTCCTGAACACACACAGTCATGTCCTGAACACACACACAGTCATGCCCTGAACACACACAGTCATGTCCTGAACACACACACAGTCATGTCCTGAACACACACACAGTCATGTCCTGAACACACTCAGTCATGCCCTGAACACACACAGTCATGTCCTGAACACACACACAGTCATGTCCTGAACACACACAGTCATGTCCTGAGGGAGAGAACACACACAGTCATGTCCTGAACACACTCAGTCATGTCCTGAACACACACAGTCATGTCCTGAACACACACAGTCATGTCCTGAACACACACAGTCATGTCCTGAACACACACACAGTCATGCCCTGAACACACACAGTCATGTCCTGAACACACACACAGTCATGCCCTGAACACACACAGTCATGTCCTGAACACACACACAGTCATGTCCTGAACACACACAGTCATGTCCTGAACACACACAGTCATGTCCTGAACACACACAGTCATGTCCTGAGGGAGAGGACACACACAGTCATGTCCTGAACACACTCAGTCATGTCCTGAACACACACACAGTCATGCCCTGAACACACAGTCATGTCCTGAACACACACACAGTCATGTCCTGAACACACTCAGTCATGTCCTGAACACACACACACCGTCATGTCCTGAACACACACACAGTCATGTCCTGAACACACACAGTCATGTCCTGAACACACACACAGTCATGCCCTGAACACACTCAGTCATGTCCTGAACACACACACAGTCATGTCCTGAACACACACACAGTCATGTCCTGAACACACACAGGCTCCGTTCGAATCGGAGGGCAGCTGCCGGAAGGAGCAACGGTGGTTTACTTAGAATTCGGGAGTACGTCACACTAGCTGTGGCATAAAGGCTATTAGCCTACGTAAGCTAGCAGGCTAACGGTATAAAATAGTTTCACTGGCAGCTAATATCTCAGACCAGGCGTTATTAGTGGGTACAACAATGGTATAACCAGGTAGTAAATCATTTATTTTCAATCTACTTTCCACAAATCCAAGCTAAATAACGTCACACAAATGACATTTCAACAGATTCGGCAGTCGTTTACCGATATCGGCAGCCATGTTTGTTTTGTTTACACCAGAGATTCAGACGTGACCGCAAAGGATTATGGGTAGAAGGGAGCTTGAAGTGTACATCGAAGCTGCCTTCAAAATTGACCGTTATTCAGGAATTCTAAGATATCTTAGAAGGCAGCGAAAATCGTTTTTTCGGTTTCGAACGGCCTTCGCTGCCTTGCTCTCTAGTTAGATATCTTAGAAGGCAGCAGTTTATCCCGATTCGAACGGAGCCACAGTCATGTCCTGAACACACACACAGTCATGTCCTGAACACACTCAGTCATGTCCTGAACACACACACAGTCATGTCCTGAACACACACACAGTCATGTCCTGAACACACACACAGTGAGGTCCTGAACACACACACAGTCATGTCCTGAACATACACACAGTCATGTCCTGAACACACACACAGTCATGTCCTGAACACACACAGTCATGTCCTGAACACACACACAGTCATGTCCTGAACACACACACAGTCATGTCCTGAACACACACAGTCATGTCCTGAACACACAGTCATGTCCTGAACACACACACAGTCATGTCCTGAACACACACAGTCATGTCCTGAACACAGAGTCATGTCCTGAACACACACACAGTCATGTCCTGAACACACACAGTCATGTCCTGAACACACACACAGTCATGTCCTGAACACACACACAGTCATGTCCTGAACACACACACAGTCATGTCCTGAACACACACACAGTCATGTCCTGAACACACACACAGTGAGGTCCTGAACACACACAGTCATGTCCTGAACACACACAGTCATGTCCTGAACACACACACAGTCATGTCCTGAACACACTCAGTCATGTCCTGAACACACACTCAGTCATGTCCTGAACACACACACAGTCATGTCCTGAACACACACACAGTCATGTCCTGAACACACACACAGTGAGGTCCTGAACACACACAGTCATGTCCTGAACACACACACTGTCATGTCATGAACACAGAGTCATGTCCTGAACACACACTCAGTCATGTCCTGAACACACACAGTCATGTCCTGAACACACTCAGTCATGTCCTGAACACACTCAGTCATGTCCTGAACACACTCAGTCATGTCCTGAACATACACACAGTCATGTCCTGAACACACACAGTGTGTGTGTGTGTGCTGTGCAGGTGAGGTGCATACATGTACCTTGGCTTTGGCGAGCCTTTCGATGTTGTCGGTGGGGTCGGAGCCCATGGACAGGAAGCAGTGTGTGTGTGTGTGTGTGTGTGTTGTGCTGTGCAGGTGAGGTGCATACATGTACCTTGGCTTTGGCGAGCCTCTCGATGTTGTCGGTGGGGTCGGAGCCCATGGACAGGAAGCAGACCAGCGGGGTTCTGCAGTCGCTCTCCACACACATGCCCTCCATGTCCAGCACACCGGCCTCCGCATACCGGCCGCCCAGAGACGCCGCAATGTACTGCCTGGCCTGGACCACACACACACACACACACACACACACACACACACACACACACATTAACCACATGAGGGTCTGGACAACACACACACACACATACACACACATACACACACACACGCATTAACCACACGAGGGCCTGGACCACACACATACTCACACACACACACACACACACACACACACACACACACACGCATTAACCACACGAGGGCCTGGACCACACACACACACACACATACACACACACGCGCGCGCATTAACCACACGAGGGTCTGGACAACACAGACACATTAACCACACAAGGGCCTGTAAATCTGCACTCCAGATACACTCCAGATTAGGTGGGAGAAAGTCATTTGCTGGGGCCCAGTGCTCGCTACACTACTGTGACTCCCATTCCATTAAAAACACACACCATTACGGAGGAGATTGGCTTGGGGAGCAGGCAGTCTCAGAGCACAATCACTATCAAGTTTCTATTCAGATGAAAGTGCGCCTCAATCAATTTACTTTGGCTTACCACAGCCACCGACACACATGCTTGCTGATGGAGCAGATTTGCGGTGAATCACTGTACATAAGAAGGTGTCATCCTTTTACCATGAGCCAGTGCTTTTTCAGCGCTAACTTGAGTAATTACTGCCTTCCTAGAGCTACCTTCCAGCCAGATCAGTGCTCCACACAGCAGAGAGAATCTAATTACAGCAATTTACTGCCACATGAAGGCCAACACACCAACACAGAGTGGAACTGAGGTGAAGTTGGCCTTTACCGTAATAACACTAACCATAGATAACGTATGTTTCGTCTGTCATTACCGTAATAACACTAACCATAGAAAACGTATGTTACGTCTGTCATTACCGTAACAACACTAACCATAGATAACGTATGTTTCGTCTGTATTTACCAGAATAACACTAACCATAGATAACGTATGTTTCGTCTGTCATTACCGTAATAACACTAACCATAGATAACGTATGTTTCGTCTGTCATTACCGTAATAACACTAACCATAGATAACGTATGTTTCGTCTGTCATTACCGTAATAACACTAACCATAGATAACGTATGTTTCGCCTGTCATTAACGTAACAACACTAACCATAGAAAACGTATGTTTCGTCTGTATTTACCAGAATAACACTAACCATAGTTCAATTTTCATTTATTTGCGCTGGTTTTGAACGTTTCAATCTGAAATCCTGAAAGGTGTCCTGACTACTAGGTGACAATAAGGGACTTGTCTCTGTAGACACTGGCGACTGTAACAATAATATCAAGCGTCACCAAATGACTGCAGAGCACATGACACTTGAGACACAGCGTGACATCATCCACGTACATTCTGAAGAAATTCAGGTAACATTTGTTGGCAATATTGGCCTCAAGAAAGAAAAATGCCTCAGGGTGCCTCTCAACTTCTCTCCTCCATCCTCGATGCTCGGTCCTCCTGGCTCGTTCCCACTGATCTGTAACTAACACTGGATAGACTATCCCATTGTTGCCGCCCCATCATTCTTTATGTAGATCAGTGAGGACGAGGAAGGAAGGGAGCTGGGTTAGAGCAGAGAGGGTTGAGGGGGACCTCTGGTATTAACTTATGACATGTGCAGAAAAACCCTGTGGTGTAAAAACAAAATGCCCATCCAGTGAGTTCTACCTCAGCTTGGTCGATAGGAGTTAACTAGACTGAGGCGGTCAATAGGAGAAGACTGAGGCGGTCAATAGGAGAAGACTGAGGCGGTCAATAGGAGAAGACTGAGGCGGTCAATAGGAGTTAACTAGACTGAGGCGGTCAATAGGAGTTAACTAAACTGAGGCGGTCAATAGGAGTTAACTAGACTGAGGCGGTCAATAGGAGTTAACTAGACTGAGGCGTTCAATAGGCGTTAACTAGACTGAGGCGGACAATAGGAGTTAACTAGACTGAGGCGGGGGGGAGTCTACGGAGTTAACTAGACTGAGGCTATGTACACACGTAGCCGGGTATTTAAAAAAAAAGAATATTTCCCGCCCTCCGTTTATAAAATAATTTTATCCACATTACCTCGTTTTTGAACAAAAAAACCTTCCACACATAACCGAACATCTGCGTTTTCAAGGCATTCAGATCCATGCTTCTGCAGTGAACAAAGGTCGCACGTTTGACGTCAGAGCAGATTTGTTGTTTTGGCGCATATTCTGACGTTCGAAATCGCAGATCTCCGGTTATCTCTGGCTACACGCCAATTTATAAACAGAGAATTTGCAGATCTTCACTTTGCCCGGAGTTTTTTTAAACATTCGTTTATATGCGTTGTCATGTGGATGACAGGTCCAAATGTAGACAAATACCTTTGTTTAAGCAGATACCCGGCTACGTGTGTACGGGGCCTGAGGCGGGAGGAGTGTGTGTGTGTGTGTGGGGGTCTACGGTCCACTCCACCTCACTGCACTCTGCCGAGCATCCTAAAATTAGCCCCGCTGAGTGACAGGGAACCAACAGGTGTGTGAGTGGCACCCAGCGGCGGCCATGGCACTGGGCTGCACTGCTGAGCAGAACCAGAGAGCTCACACACCCAGCGAGCCACGACGGGGGGGTCCTGTAGGACTCTGGACTCCCTGATCTGGCCAGAGGACACTCCCACTGGGAGTTTAGGACGATCTGCTGAGGAGTTTAGTGCTGCTGTGCGATTAAGGAAAGGCTGTCAGTGTACAGTAGAGAAGCAGACATGCTGCATATCTCTCTGCCAATATGAGCAAAATTAGATTCTATTCAGATCCTTGTTGACCCGGCGCTGTCACATCAGGCCATGATCTGTCCAGTCTCCACTCTTGGGTCTCTTAGCAGCTGCATCTGCCCTGTGTGTGTGTGTGTGTGTGTGTGCTGCGATGTGACTCTTGGGGATGTGCAGGAGGGTGGAGGTGTGTGTCCAGAGGCCTGAGCCTTGCTTGCGTCCATCATGACGGCGGTGGGCTGCTGGGGTTTAGTCTGGTAATCTCCTGGTGCTTTGGGCAGTCAGCTGTTCACGCTCATTCAACACACACCTTTTTATAGCGCAGCAGACAAACATGCGCCGTGCCCCCCCACCACTGCCAACCCCCCAACCCCCCAGGAGAGGAACATGTTCAATAACCCCCCCACCCCCCAACCACTGCCAACCCCCCAGCAGAGGAACATGCTCTGTAACCACCAGCCCGCCCACCAGCCTCAGCACGACCCCCCCCCCCCCCCCCCACGGGGATTCCAAGGAGAGGAACCCCCCCCGCCACGGTTAGCGCTAACAACCACACCTGTGCAGCCCTGTCCACAGTTGTCACGGTAACTAAGTTAGTCTGTCAGATGAACCGAGTGAGGGAGTGTTCTGCGGCAGCGTTAATTAGTAGCCGATTGGCCCGTGTTTTTATATAGGCCTCCTTATATATGGACAGCGCTCAGAGCAGGGAATCATCTGCAACAATGGACCATATGAGACTCAATTCAATCATTCACTCATTTGTAAAAACAAAAAAAGATGCACATAGGGTCATTATGAAGGAAGTATTCAAGCATCCTTATTATTTAAAAACAAGTTTAGTGCATTAACTATGGTGCTTTAATATATCCAAACTAAAAAATCTGCAGTATTATGCATCATGCCATTTCCTTATGATTCCTAATCATGATGTCTGATTCCAAAGAAAACAGCAGACAGCCGTTATGCAGTCAATGCCCTGAGACACACAAACAGGTTATTGCAGGAAGCTGTTCTATATTTGGAGTCGTCCACTAAATCTTAATTACAGGGGAGCACAGGACATATCTGAACGAGGGAGATGTGTTTGGTCCACACGTCAGACAACCTACATCGCTGTCAAAGGGAAAACAGATCACACACAACATGCTCCTGTTTGGTCCACACGTCAGACAACCTACATCGCTGTCAAGGGGAAAACAGATCACACACAACACACTCCTACTGTACCTCTTTAAACACACCCCTAGCTGTAGCTCTCCAGGCATGTACACTTCAAACTCCAAGACACACACCGATGATTATGAATGTAGTGGACTATCTAGTGCACACACTGATTATGAATGTAGTGGACTATCTAGTGCACACACTGATTATGAATGTAGTGGACTATCTAGTGCACACACTGATTATGAATGTAGTGGACTATATAGTGCACACACTGATTATGAATGTAGTGCACACACTGATGATTATGAATGTAGTGGACTATCTAGTGCACACACCGATGATTATGAATGTAGTGGACTATCTAGTGCACACACTGATTATGAATGTAGTGCACACACTGATGATTATGAATGTAGTGGACTATCTAGTGCACACACTGATGATTGTATGTAGTGTGGACTATCTAGTGCACACACTGATTATGAATGTAGTGGACTATCTAGTGCACACACTGATTATGGTGTTAATGTAGTGTGGACTATCTAGTGCACACACTGATGATGGTGTTAATGTCTGAGCGTGCTTGTAGTCTTGATGTCTGAACATGCCTGCTGTGTTAACGACTGAGAATGCCCGTTGTCTTGACGACTGAGCAGGCAGGTGACTCACCTGGGCGATGGTGCGATCTGGGCACCAGCTGCGGATGAGCAGAAGCTTCCGGAAGGCGTCCAGCAGGCTGTCGTAGTCGCCAGGCAACGGCACCTCCTCAGGAGCGGCCTCGTCGAACCACGCCCGCCAGGCACGGTCGCCGTGGGCAACCTGCGCCAGCAGACAGGTGAAGGGCGGCAGCGACGACAGCTGCACCAGGTTGAGCCACGTCATGTCCAGAATCCAGCGCCTCGGCTTGGCCTCCACAGAGTTCAGGTCCAGAGAAGCACCGCCTGCATCACACACACACACACACACACCGGACACACACACACACCGGACACACGTCAGACAAAGCACCGCCTTCATCACACACACACACACACACACACACACACACACACACACCGGACATACGTCAGACAAAGCCCGCCTTCATCACACACACACACACACACCGGACACACACACACCGGACATACGTCAGACAAAGCACCGCCTTCATCACACACACACACACACACACACACACACACACACACACACACCGGACATACGTCAGACAAAGCACCGCCTTCATCACACACACACACACACCGGACACACGTCAGACAAAGCACCGCCTTCATCACACACATATCACACACACACACACACCGGACACACGTCAAACACAGCACCGCCTTCATCACACACACACACACACCGGACACCAGTCAGACAAAGCACCGCCTTAAGGCGTCGGTACAGTCCACGCACCCGACTTGTCGTGCGACAATGTGACGTCACGGAGAATGTTGTAACCATGTATACTTGCGCGTGGTGGTCGCGACACTTTTGCAGTATTCTTCTGGGCCCGTATTCACAAAGCATCTTATCTTACCACTAAGAGTACTCCTAAATCGCGCTAAAAGATTTTAGTTAGGAGTTTTCCCTTAAGAGTTATTCACAAAGCCTTTCAGACCTACTTTTAGTAAGGAGAAACGCCCACTCCTAAACTAAAAGTGAGTCTTCCTTGCTATGGTTGACGTCATTACTCATGCACGAGCTTGATGAAAGTGACCACCTTGATTGGCTGGTGATTATAACGCGGGAATGATGGCAGACCTCCCCTACAATGACGAGTTGAGTGACAGGTGTTAGGTCTTAGCTGGTGAGAATGCGTGCGCTATGTCGGGCTGTGAAGGATGGAAGATGATGAATAAATAGGCATAGCCTTAAATGAATAAAGAGTAAAGCAAGCCTAGGCTTAATGAAACACTATGGACTGTAGCAGTATCTTTGCAACATGTTTTAAATTAATCTGTATGAAAACACGTAGCCTATATTTGCAAAGAGGAGAAGCGATTTAATTTAATTAGGCACAATGAGACGTTACATTTAGTTTACATGCAATGGTGGTTTTGGTTGTCGGTGGCATTATTGCATTTGCATCCTTAGTTGCAATGCACATTTATTCCCTTGCATGACAGCGAGCTCCTGCACTGCACGGTCATTTCAAAACATCGCGACGTGAAATGCCACTAAAAGCGGGTTGTGAATAGGTCTTAGTGAGTTAGAAGTCCTCTCGAGTTCTTTTACGCTGTCCTAGACTTAGGAGCTACTTTTAGGCTTAGAATGCTTTGTGAATAACTTTTAGTGAAAAAAATTAGGAGTCATATAGTTAGGAGTGACACGCCCATTATTTTTAGGAGTTCCTCCCTAAATTCGCCAGTTAGGAGCTACTTTTAGTCCTAAAATTCTTTGTGAATACGGGCCCTGAACAGAGGCAGGGTATCCATTGACCTTAATGGTAGTAACAACTAGCTTCTTTGATGATATTTCATACTTTGCTTGCTGCCGCTGCAGCCTAGCCTGAGAATTGGCTTATTTAAGATGTGGGATAAGCTATATGATAATGGCTGAATGTGGTTTATGTGGTTGATGACTGTAGAAGGACACTGGCTCCGTGAGCTTGGCTTCAATCTCTTCCTAGTTGTTGTGCAAGGTTGACTTGGCGCGCGCCGTTGACTTCAAGTCTTCCGTGCACGACACGTCGGCGCAAGGCTCAAATCTGGCGCGCGACACAGGAAATTACGTCATTTTGACGTCACAGTGTCGCACGACAGGTCCGGCGCATCGAGTATACTTCTAGCATTAGTCACACACACACACGCGTCAGACAAAGTACCGCTTTAATCACACACACATCACACACACTCACACCGGACAAAGCACCGCCTTAATCACACACACATCTCACACACATCAGACAAAGCAATCACACACACACCGAACACACGTCAGACAAAGCAATCACACACACACCGACCACACGTCAGACAAAGCAATCACACACACACCGACCACACGTCAGACAAAGCAATCACACACACACCAGACACACATCAGACAAAGCACCACCTGAATCCCACACACACCAGACGTCAGCCAAAGACATCACATCAAAAGTGAAACCCAGACAGGGAGCCAGGAGCTGAACTCCAATCATGTGTGGTGACTGGAGCTCATCAGAGGAGCTGGAATGATATTCACATGCACCTCCCATCAAATGAAACCACTGTGTGTGTGTGTGTGTGTGTGTGTGTGTGTGTGTGTGTGTGTGTGTGTGTGTGTGTGTGTGTGTGTGAGTGTGTGTTGTGTGCGTCATCAGAGGAGCTGGAATGATATTCACATGCACCTCCCATCAAACGAAACCACTGCCTGAAAAAAGGCCTCTTCTCTCATTTAGATATTATTGGATTTTCATTTCCTTTCAATCAAAATGACAGGCCATCAGCATGAATAGTTAATGACATTAAAGGCAATACATGTGGTTGGATTGAGCACTACGCTGTGATCATTAAAGGAAATACATGTGGTATGATTGAGCACTACGCTGTGATCATTAAAGGAAATACATGTGGTATGATTGAGCACTACGCTGTGATCATTTAAAACCATTGTCTGCTACAGTCTTTGCTACAGTACCAGACATTATGGGATTTCATTGTCATTCACATCAGTGTTTCTATTTTGTGCGGGACCTTAGCAGTAATGGAACGCAAACGCTTTTTGTCTTCTATTCTACTGCCACCAACACTGCTCCTGCGGGCCGATCGGCTTTCAGGCCTTTTTCCTGCAGGACTCTATTCTCCTGCTGCAGATGGACTCTTCTTCCCCTGCAGGACTCTATTCTCCTGCTGTAGATGGACTCTATTCTCCTGCAGGACTCTATTCTCCTGCTGTAGATGGACTCTATTCTCCTGCTGCAGATGGACTCTTCTTCCCCTGCAGGACTCTATTCTCCTGCTGCAGATGGACTCTAGTCTCCTGCTGCAGATGGACTCTTCTGCCCCTGCAGGACTCTATTCTCCTGCTGCAGATGGACTCTTCTTCCCCTGCAGGACTATTCTCCTGCTGCAGATGGACTCTTCTGCCCCTGCAGGACTCTATTCTCCTGCTGCAGATGGACTCTATTCTCCTGCAGGACTCTATTCTCCTGCTGCAGATGGACTCTATTCTCCTGCTGCAGATGGACTCTATTCTCCTGCTGCAGATGGACTCTATTCTCCTGCTGCAGATGGACTCTTCTTCCCCTGCAGGACTCTATTCTCCTGCTGCAGATGGACTCTATTCTCCTGCAGGACTCTATTCTCCTGCTGCAGATGGACTCTTCTTCCCCTGCAGGACTCTATTCTCCTGCTGCAGATGGACTCTATTCTCCTGCTGCAGATGGACTCTTCTGCCCCTGCAGGACTCTATTCTCCTGCTGCAGATGGACTCTATTCTCCTGCTGCAGATGGACTCTATTCTCCTGCTGCAGATGGACTCTTCTGCCCCTGCAGGACTCTATTCTCCTGCAGGACTCTATTCTCCTGCTGCAGATGGACTCTAGTCTCCTGCTGCAGATGGACTCTTCTGCCCCTGCAGGACTCTATTCTCCTGCTGCAGATGGACTCTATTCTCCTGCTGCAGATGGACTCTTCTGCCCCTGCAGGACTCTATTCTCCTGCTGGACTCTATTCTCCTGCTGCAGATGGACTCTTCTGCCCCTGCAGATGGACTCTATTCTCCTGCTGCAGATGGACTCTTCTGCCCCTGCAGATGGACTCTATTCTCCTGCTGCAGATGGACTCTTCTGCCCCTGC